>NC_051163.1:71360681-71595416 GCF_013339745.2 Dermacentor silvarum
TTGCTTCAGCATAAAGAAAGATCATTTTACGTTAGTGGAAATCACCAACCTGAATCACAATGTACCTGCCACAACGGCCGCCGCACAGAAACATGAAATGTTTAAGACATAGGACTAATTATAGCAAACATGTTTGAAAATATTTTACCGAGGTTATTAAATTTTTAATAGGTATAGACACTGATGTTGGAAAAGGAAACGCTCCCAAATTAAAGGCTATTCTACGTTCTTATACTTAGGGATTAGTTGTAAAATGTTGTAACACATTCTTCCCTCAAAAATTTTTCCATATCGCTTATCTCTTAAAACTGATTTGGAAACCTTACATTGCTTTGTTTATGGGCTTTTTAAACCCAGTTTTGTGTTTTTTTACCACTGCTGTGCCAAGTGTATAGAATACAGGACCAGTCGAACCTCCAAAGGGCTTTTTACCTGCCGTCCTCAACATTGCATTTGCCTTGTAATGTTGGAATATTTTCACTTGATAATGATCCCCCACATGACTGTCTCATGGTACAAGGAGGACCAGGACGATGATGCGAAACGCCTGACAGGCAGTTTTTCTGCTAACGTAGGAGAATTATTATTTTAGTGATTTTGTCGCTAGATTTAGCTACTTGTCTGTTTAGCGACAAATTTGTCAACTTAGCCCCTGCCGACTTTTGCAACGACGGGACAGAACAAATGGCGACATGTTAGCGACTTCTAGGATAGAAAGTTTCTTTCAGAATTGCCTTCTATAATGCAATTTCTTTATCAGGAAGCCCATGCAAGCAAGCGGCCGAAATTTGCAGTGGGACGCGTGGACTCTGATTTTTATGCAGAAATGGTTGCCCTGAGGGTGTGCTCACAAAATGCAAGTTTCTGTTTTTTCGAAACCTATTCAAGTTGGCCTTAACACTCCGGATAATGCACATTCACTAAATAGCGTTAGATGGTGGACATTTACTCTCTTTATTATGATATTGGAAAGGCTGCAGCTTAAGCACAAGATTAAAAAAAACTGTAGGATGGCGTACTCCTTCACGCGAAGCCTGAACACACTATTTCTGTATCACATGTGTTTTGGACAAATCAATACTGCGAAGAGCCTTCATGTAGACCAAGGTACCTGCAAGAAGGTCTCGTAATCATCAGAAATTGTGTGTCTAGCAGAATTTCGCTATCCTTCAAGGAGCGCCGAGAACTTGGCAACTTTCACTGATAACGTGGGATCAAGGGCATTTGCCTGCGAAGCAAATCTGATATCTTACGTTCTTTTGAAACATGCTGAATTTGTAACCTCACAATATGAGTGTATATGCCAAATTTCAGCTGTAGTAAATTTGAGCAATACTAAAGAAAAAGCCCACTGCACCACTGGTAAATTTACTCATTAGGCCCTACTCACACGGACCTTAAAGAAATGTGGTGCGTTCCGATAAAAGTTATTTGACATGCCCGTGCTCGCATATAATATAGTGTTCGAAAACGCCTGTGTTGCCTAAAATTTGTGTTACCTAAAGCATCCGCAAAATTAAACGCAAATTTTGCCAATTTCTTATTTCGCTTTAGAAATGCACTTCAAAAAGTATGGTAACACTGATCGTGAACGTGATAAGTGAAACCACTACACGTTGAAGAGAGCATTGCAATCGGCGTTATAACGAGTACAATCTGAATGAAAACACGCACCTTCAACAACAAACAGCTGCTCCAGGAGGCGCCATTGGCCCCTTTGGTGTCGACGCCAGTTTTCTGACCTCCGCCGTACCAGAGCCTCATCCGTCAGGGGGTGGCTCGCTCTCAAGGGGTCGCTGTCTGTCCAGAGGTTCCTGCCAGTCTCAAGGTCCCAGACAGTGCCAAGACCACAGCCAATCCCGGGTGTGCAGCCCAGTGAGGACCAGGCCCTGCAACTAATTCGGGGGCTACCGCGTCCACTCCCGGAGCAGCAGCCAATCGAGAGGTTGCTACCTTTCCGTGGGTCGCTGCCATTCCAGAGTCACCACCGGCCAAGTAAGCACTGTCAGTCCGCCCGTCTCGCCCCAGCTGCTGAAGAGAATATTGCATGCAATCGGGAGCTGCACACCGCATCAATAAGAATAAATTCGCGTAAAGGGAAAAATGCGACGACAGCTTCACTTTACGCCTCCCTTTTACGCCACGAACGGGTTGCACAGTGAGCCGTGCTTCGCAGTGCCGCCTACTAAACCACGTAAGTTCAAAGGATAATTGGAGACCAAATACGTCAGTTTACAAGGCGGTGTTCAAATGTTGAAACATTAAACTTAAGGTTCGCGCCAATTCCCTTCTACTTTCTGATATATTAATGGGCCGTGCAATTGGTAAGTAAGCGGGTAATTATTGTAATAAATTCAATTATTGAAGAGAATTTTTCTTGCAAATGAGGCCTCGGTGGACAATTTGTCGGTAGTAGTGCGATTCGACAAGCTTTGGAGGCTACTTTTTAGCAAAAGTGCCCAATTTGCAGTACAATTATGCGACACGTCATAAAAAGACAGTTGGCACCAAGCATGTAATTTTCTTGTACTGCTGACAAACGTTTGCTCGAAGTGCGACGGTACAGATGTGCAAGCTCCACGGCAAGGCCACTACCTTCGCCAATGGGATACAAGATACACTTTAAGACGCAGAGGCCCAATGGGAAAACTCAACGGCGACAATAATGACAGCGCAAGCGCTTCATGAGCCGCCATCTGGTCTTCCGCCGGTCACCTAACCACCGGCTGACCAGAGGGCACTCTCAGTTTATGGGGTGGTTTTAGGTCCAGGGGTTGCTGCCAGTCACGTGATCACAGTCTGTTCCAGCAACTAAGCCAGTCCCGGAGCCGCAGCCCATTCCGTGGCGGCTACCTGTCCACGGGTCTTTGTAAGTTCACGGGGGTCACCGCTAGGACACAGTTCACCGTAGCAGCGTCACATGCTTGAATTCGAAATATTCTCATGCTTGAATGAAAAGCACGCATAACATACCTGATAAAATCAAACGTGGTGGTGACAAATAGTCCCCTAGCCGTTTGAGTTTATCAGGTATGCTATACATGATTTTCACCCAAGTATCTTTTGTATACATCTTACTTTTTTTCCCTTCGTCAAAATTTAACTTTGCCCCAAATGGATGGTTGAATGCATAGATGCTATGAGCGTCTCCTTTGGAACGGGGCGGTAGGTTGAGCTACCAAGCTCTTATTCTTATATTGACTAATGTCCTGCGTGTCATAAAGAACAGGAAAAAAACCTTCTGCGCATGCCAGCGCCGCTGGCACCACCACCTTCTGTCCCTATATGAAACTTTCGGGGAAGTTTCGTGACCATAAGAAAAAGTATCAAATGCCGCTGGTCTTACTACGCCTTTTCACCGACACCCTGAATTTGGCTTTGAGGTGAAGACGCGCACTGCGTTGCTGGTCTTTCATATTCATTAAGTTGACTATCGCCAGCGTTGATGTCTTAATGCGCGTTTTCACCGTCACCTTGGTTAGATGACAGCTTTATGGCTGCAAGAAATTTCGGTACTGGTTCTTCTTATTCACTGTACTGCTTTACGGAAACTTCGTATGGTGCCTGTTGGATTGTATCCAATTAACGGCAGATGTGACTGTCATTATAGTTCAATCAACAAACTTTATCCACGCTATTACTTCCTCTCAAGCAATGGCGATAAGGCTATGAACCGGTTCTCTAACTTAATATTAATACGTCAAAGACAAAACTTATTTGTTTTCACAATCGTCTGAAAAAAAAACAAGACATCGATAATCAGTTTGTGCTACACAATTCAAATTGTTCTCCATGTCTGTGTAAACCTTTAGATTACGTGACTTCTGTAAAATAGCTCGGTTTGTACTTCGATAGTGATCTTTACTGGAACTCCCACTTAGATTACGTATGCAAACGACTTCGTGCAGTATCTTGTGTGCTATACAGTTTGAGGTATTATATGCCCCTTTCTGTTCGAAAAGTTGTTGTACATGCCTTTTGTTATTGTGTATTAAGGTACAACATAACACTGCATGGTAATTGCGCAATTACCTGGCAGACTAGGGTCAACTCTATTCTCCGTTCTATCCTAACGAACATCAGCTGTGATTTAATCTTTAATGACAAAAGTGACGTTTTCAAAACCATATTTATGCCGGACTTTCATCAACTACTACAGGAAACTGTTGTGCTGGCATTTCTGAGAAAGTAGTATTTTCAAGGTAAAGCACGTTCCCGCACGTTGTCTGCGGCCTAAGAATCTTTCCCACGTACCCAGGCGTTGTACAAGATATGACAAGAGATTACGAGACTATTATGTTCCTTAATATTTTAATAAATTGTCTCGAAGTGCCTTGCGCGCTCACACCAAATAAAAGGTAAAAAAGGGCTCAGGCAAAGTGACTAGTCGCCCCCGGGGAACGACTCGCTTCCTTTTGAAAAGCACGTCAATTGCAATAACTGTTTGGTTCCACTGCCTGCCAGGCACTGCCGCTCAAGCCCTATGTAGCTTTGGCAGGCCTGACATATACACTGCTTTCTTCGTAACTTTGCAGATTAAAGTATTGTTATTATTATTATTATCATTATTATTATTATTATTATCTCGATGCAGAACCTAATAAAGAGAAAAAAATCTTCGGCATTGTGGAGCAAAATTGCAATTTCATTACAAGGCACGCGTTAGTGTGGCTACGTGGATTATTTTCGACTATATGGGGTGCTTTAACGCGTGCCTAAATTGTACTACTCTACTGTGAATAACTCTGGTAGCTGGTATGCTTTCATCTTGAACAACTCGAGACACCCAGAGCAGAAAACAGACAATAGAAAGAAAGACTAGGTGGCTAAACAAGCATTAGAATAATATACACCACGGTGTAAGAAGATAGGTGTTCCGACGGCGCGCCCGCGCTGGGGCGAGAGAGCGGCCACTTCGTGTGACCGGAAGTGAGCGCCGCCGCTAGGGGCAGCCCGTGTTCAGGAGGCCTTGGAGAAGCGGCGCAACAGTGGATAATTTACGACCTCCGTCAGCATTTAAACACCCATACCCAAAGATATGCAATTTTTCGTTATTTAGACGCCAAATCCTGAGTAGGTAGAAGGTTTCATGCCACTTACAGTCAAAATACCGTCATTTCGAACACGAGAGAGACGCGTCGTCTGCTCGGGCAGACGGCGCGCTGCGCTTACCGCTGCTCGCCGCGTCGGAGTCAATCGGAATGTCGGCAGAAATATAAAGGGACGCTCCTCCAACCAAGTAGAGTCGTTTTAAGCAGGCGAACAACATATATTCATCGAAATAAAGCACTTCTGCCGCGCGTGCCCTTAAATGCGACAGCACAGCGAGTGAAAAAGTGGCCTCCAGAACAGGTGCTGCCCCTGGCGGCAGCGGCGTGCATAGAGTCACACTAAGGGGCCGCGCCTCGCACCGCCGTCGGATCACCTTCCTTTTTTACACCGTGATATACACTAACTCTTTCTCTCCAAAATCCTTGGGGCTAGCTACACCAAAGGTGATGTTCGCACAAAATCGCTACGTCGAGAACTCCTCGCTGATTCTTTTCTACACAGCGACGCCAAATACGGAGAAAGAGGCAAATAACTTAGATAAACATGCTTCACCTAAGCGACTGTAATAAATCACCATAAATTCCCCGCCGACACCCATGTTTACCCTGGTGTGAGCATTGGCGCTCTGTAAAAGGCGTAATAAATCCCTTGCACTGAGACGCATCATGCGTGGTCACGTACTCCACTAGACCGTTAAAGAAATTAAATTCTGGGGTTGTAAGTGCCAAAACCACGATGTGATTATGAGGCACGCCGTAGTGGGGGACTCCGGAAATTTCGACCACCTGGGGTTCTTTAACGTACTACACCATTCGCGAGATTGGCGCAGATTTGTCTGTGAGATACACGTGGCCAGCCACTGTAAAAGTGCAAACAAAGCTTCTAATGAAACCCTAAACTAAGATGCACGGTAGATCCGCAGTCACCATTCACTCACGTGCGCTGATGTGGATCCTCGGCTGCGAAACAGACGCACTTCGTGGCGCACAGATTAGGCTTCCCAGAGGACTGTCACCGAGGTGGTTTGTTCCGGTGAACTTGACGGTTAACCAAGAGCAGCGTGACGAGACCTGCGCCGGTACAAGCAACAGGTAATTGTTAGTCACACGCCCACATCGGACACACTAGAGAAGCTTCGAACGCACCCGAAGTGCACGAGCTGCCTCAGGAACGCTGTCACGTTGTCGCACGTAGGTCCTCACGAAGCAAATGGCTGAGCGCGACCGAGATTCTAGGCGCGCGGCGCGTTCATCGTGGACGCCCCTTTCTGGGACGCGAGTGATATCGCACGAGAGCTGTCTGGTGTCTGAAGTGTTTTGGTTGGCTCTCTTTCATTCGGGTGGGGAAATCTATGGCGAGCAGGTATAGACTTACACACGCTGTATAGCCCCGCTTCTGCAAAAATTTAAACAAAAGGGAGCGGCTGGAATTCGAGTTCGTGGCAAGCTTAAGCAGCGAAATCTTTTGTCCACTGCGCGTACCGCTAGGACGCTGTCCTCGCTCACCTGCAATGTCAATGAAGCGAAGCGCAATGCTGCGTCTACTTGGTGTCGTCGTTTTGCCGTAAATTGAGCGTCCCGCGCTTGTCTGGGCAATGCCTCCTTCTCTTAGGAGGCATTGGTCTGGGAGCCTGGCTTTGGAAAAATGCGAAATCGCCGTACTTTCTGGTAGCGCCGCCAACAAAAGATGGCACAGAGGGGTGTGAGGTGTAACGGGGGGGGGGGGGGGGGTGGAGCATGCGCAGTCTAATACAGCGCCTCAAAGCGGTAGATGTCAGGAGGGAAGAAGACGAGGAAGTGGTCACGTGCCGTGTGTTTCAAAGAACTGGCTTGCTCGATCAAGTGGAAATTGTCTGATCGTGGCCTAGAGGCTGGGGAACGGGGCTGCTGAGCTCGACAAAGAAGTCGGATTCCCATATCGGTGACGCATTATTACTTAAGGCGAAAGCCTTAGGTGTTTTCGTTGGCGGTGACCATGGCGAAACTGCGCCGTGACGAAAAATCCAGACGCCGCAAAAGATGCTACGATTGGCGTCTTATTTCTCAGGGAAGTTGCTGTAAACAAAGTAAATAAGTGGCTTTCAAATGAAAATTTTTCTACATTGAGGTCTGGTTGGGAATCGAACCCGGGCCTCTGGGATGCGAGACGAGCACGCTTCCCTGATGCGACGGCTGCGCCTTTTTTTCTTTATTGCCTGTTTTGGCATTCAAACGCAAAGTTCAGCAGGCTGCAAAACCTGTAGCACGTTTGGTAATACATTAACTTATACAATTGGGGTTAGACTTCTTGCAAGACATAAAGAGCCGCAATGTGAAGTACACGTGTGGCACTAAGGCGACCTCTTGAACGCCGCATATGAACACTTAACTTAGTACCTAGAGTGCCGCATGTTAGTGCCCGCACTAGGCCACACCTTTAATCAGCGAGGACCATGGAGCAGCCGTGGCTTCAGTTATTTCTGATGAAGCATGACATTTTTACGTAGGCGATCAATACATATGTTATTTAAATTCCTTGCACCGTTCAACACCACTCAAGTTTATTCAAGTAATGGAAGAAATGTGGATGTTAAGAGTTTGAGGAAGGCACGTGGCGTATATCACTCTTTTGAAAGTCAGCAGACGGAACCGAGCGTGCGCAGGCTTCTTATTGGAATCCGCCAAAAAGACAAGGAAACTCGGAGATGTTCCCTCCGTCTCCCTGCGCAAGCCTCACCCTTGGCTTTGGTCTCGACTGCCGCGACCGGCATGTCACTGGTCGCTTCTTCGTGACCATCAATACGTGTCGACATCCTAACCTTTCTCCACTTCGCACCCACGCCCGTTCCCGGGCAGTGCTCGCGTCGAAGTTTCCACCATTGCTCTGTGGAATGGGGAGCCTCAGCATCATTTCTACTCTGTTTAGCTGATAGTCTACCGCAACCAGTTCCCTTTGCTCGCTTTTGAGTTCCTGTTCTAACTTCCCGAACCGCTTCACTCGCTCATCCTTTTTCGGCGCTGGTCGGCCTAGCCGCGGCCCTAGCACACACATCATAAAGATAAGTTTGCCCCTTTTGTCTCGCCTATCGAGACAAACCGTTTTCTTCCATCGGCGAAAATGCTCGCACTCCTTACACCGCATGATAGGGCTCCTTCTATCGTCGATCATCATGCTCTAACAAGGCGTTGTATAAAATAACTGCGCTTGTAGAATAATATCGCGATGAGAAATACAATTCTTCGTTAGATATCTATGCCTAATAAAAACACCTTGACCATCAGGAATTATCTAGAAGAGTCGGAGTAACGTGGATGCCATCACAACTATCGAGCAGCGTGAGGTGTACAAGGCAGCGGGGAGCCAGCCAAACGCTATAGCATTAATGTAGTACGAATGTAATCGCGTTTGACTATTCTCCAACCCCCGTTAATTCCCACTTCCCTTACAAACTTAAAATATAAGTTCTTCGAAAGAAAAACTGTCGCCTTTATTACATCTGGATAGGAAATTCCACGTGCTAACGAAGCCTGCTGACCTGTGTTCTTTTCTCCTGCGGGAAGGACGATATTGCATAGACGGGAAGATGCCTCAATGATCGCTTACGGGAGCATTGTAACAATGTTGGCAAGCTGGCAAAGACCGGTAATCTATATAGCTGCACACTGCATGCACCGTGTCTGTAAACCCTGTTTGATAGATCAAAAGTGATATCCAGAAACACGGATCAAGTGACTAGGAAGATTGGCGAGGTGTTCGTAATGAATACAGAAGCAATAATTATGTCAGCTGCCTATCTGTTTTACTGTCGAAAAAACAAATCCAGTACCTATTGCGGTAGTGGCCTGTGATGGATGATTATGCCGAAAAGTAATCTATGCTGCGACGGTGGCTGTGTTCCTCGGCTTTCTTCCCGTTGTACAATCGTATATATGTATTAACCATGTGCAGTAAACGATCACTTGTTAGTAGCACTGTGTCTTTGTTTCCTTCTGTCGACCTGCGTGCTCTTTCGCACTTTACCTCAAGTTACGCAGAACAGTTTCTGGGCTATTTCCACATGATAACAATGAAAATATCGTCATCGCAATCTATTCTGCAATGCAATCGTGTGTCAGAACGAAATACTTTACTTGCACTCGAAGAGTACTTCTGAGTACATTGAATTTCCACAGAAGTACACTAAAATAAATTCGTTTTTGCTGTATGTTTCATGCAGTTCCATAGCTAGCCTCCCCTACATCGCGCCATATACAGTATTATGTTTCTCATATTCTAACTCCCAGTTTAACACACCATCCTGCCCGTGGCAATTAATAACGTAAAGTTTACTCGTTAGCTTCTTGGTACACTTTCAGATTTTATGCACTGTGACTAAAGGTTTTTTGAAACATAGGAACTTTCGTTTATTTTTTCTGGAAATTTCTTTGAAGGGCTGTGCACGGCTGGTTATAGACACCATGCTATTTTAGATGACACATTATGGGTTGTTACGTAATCATCATCGTTGTCAGCCTAGTTTTATGCCCACTGCAGGAAAAAGGTCTCACCCTGTGATCTCTAATTATTCCTGTCTTTTTTTCACCTGCAAATTTCCTAATTTCCTCACCCCACGTAGTTTTCTGCCACAGTAGCAAAGACATGTAGGCACACGCATTCTCACGCGACAGCTTCTGAAGAAGGAGGAATAGACGGAAAGACGGGGAGGTTGAGAGCGTCTGAAGGTATTAGAGTATGTCATCGCGGTGTTGCCGCTGGGTCCGCCACATTGGCTGACGATTGTTTGGCGCATTTGTCGCCGGAATCCACTGCAAGTCTCCTGTCGAGACTCGCCGTTCCTCCTATATTTGTCTTCAGGTAAAAGATCTCTTAACGTGCGCGGCATCGGCATATATTGAATGGAAATAGCTTTTTTACGTTCATTTAGCTCTCTGACACACGTACGCTCGCGCAAAAACTTCGGGTCGTTTATTGTACATAGAGATTCACTCCTCTATACATCATCATCACCCATCCCAATACTATCACTCCTTTTTCCTCTTCCAAGTGCTGAGTAGCAGACTAAAGCTCCGCAGCTCAGGTCGATCTTTCTTCCTCGCTTATAAATGAAATCTCTTTGCAGTCGTCTGAAGTCTTAGATGCTGCGGTCTGTGATTAAGCTCTGTCGCTTGTCTCGGCCGCCTGGGTTGGCGAGTGCAGGACGCGATGGTCGCAGAAGGCTCAACATGGCAATCGTCATGAGCCTCTCATTTTGTTTCCGTCGCTGATATCCCCCTTGAAGCCGCTAACTCTTAAAAGTACGTGGCAGCGATGGTCCATTCCGATACCGACTGGTCCTCGCATATAATTACCGCATATATCGCATATAATCACATTTGTGTAACACCCCACATCGCATGTTGCTTTGTTAAAGAACCGTTTCAGCGACGAGCTAAAATACTCATTAACCAACTCTCTGGGACCCTAACTAAAAATACCTCATAAGCGTCACTGAAGCGCTGCAGAATCTAACTGCTAGGTTTATCCTTCCATTGTACTTCTAAGGCATCAGCGCAACTTCGATACAGTTAGAATGTCACTGATAAACTAGTTCTTGTAGTCGTTGTATTGTGAGCCTGTGGTTATTTTATAGGTTTTCGTGCGGCATCCTTAACAACAAATCATACATTTCAGCAACTGCAATGTACGTCCCGCGCCCTCATGCCCGTTTGTCAGTTTTTCGTTATCGTTAAATTCACGTACCGCAACCGACTAATAGGGCCTTCTGTACAGCATCGCACCTATCACCACTCAATCGACTGGTGATGTCTTACAAAGCGTGTTCATCATTGTCAAATGAATGATTGAATGAATAAACTGTTATTTCCCTCTTTAAGGACGGGGAGAGTTGTGCTATAACCTCGCTTTTGTTATCGCTTTGTGTTATCACCTCCCCGATATGGCACCCTTAGGAAAATCAAGTGAAATTAAATGCAAAGTAGAGGATGTGCGTTCGCAATACTTGCTGCAAAACGTCAGCCTCATGTCGTCACTTTTGTCTTGCCTCCGCCTTGCGTTTCTGTCTCCAGCCTTGAGAGACAGAGAAAGAAAAATGAACTGTCAAATAAAGTAAAAAGCCATCGGACGTCACTGTTACAATCTAGCGCGCGGATGGCACTTGAACATCTGTCAATAGTTTCGGGCAGGCTATAGAAGTGACGAAAAGGTGACAGGAATAGGCATCAGAGCCCGGCGTCACCGCACGCGCACATTGCCCGTGACCACTTCTGCTGTGCTCCGTGCCGTAGTGCTATGAGAAAAAAAATGGTAGAAACCAACCGCAATGACTTTCATTACCACTTGTGCAATCCACTTTAAATTAGGTCTGTTCTAGCTACAGCGCCCAACCTTTCCTCAGCTCCCCTCACTCCCTCTTTACCACATTCTTGTGATCGCTGCTAGCCGTCCTCCTGAACAAACACCCTATATTCTCTTCATATGCTTTCGACGAAGTTTACGAATAAATAATGTCTCCGGGATAAGCCTCAATTATTCGGCGACAAAATAACCGAGCAGACGCACGAAAGTCTGTGCTGAATGAACCAAAAAAGCTTCTACGAATGAAGTTATGCTCTCGAAGCCGCATATATTTGTTGCAGCTATAACATTTATGCGCCCATTGTTTGAGCGCCCAGCTGGCTACTTGGCTACAGAGCCCGGCTTCGAGCTGTCGACGTCATCGCTGGCGCTGCTAGCCTTTCACGGCTTCTGCAGTAAACCGGGCCGTAGTGCTATCAAAAGAAATGGTACGAACCGTTCATAATGATTTTCATTCCCTCTGTGCAATCCACTCCGATTCAGTTCAGTTGTAGCGACAGCGCGCAACATTTTCTCGCTTCCCCTGACTGCCTCTTCACCACATTCTTCTGATCGTTCCTAGCCGACCTCTTCAACACACTCCCTATAGTTTCTTTATATGCAATCGACGTGGTTTACAATTCTGCAATGCCTCCGGGATAAACCGTAAGTATTCGGCGAGAGACTGACCTAGCAGGCGCGCTAGAATCAGGGCAGAAATACAAAAAAAAGCTTTCAAAAGGAATTATACTCTTGAAGGCTGGTATATTTGTTGCAGCGAGACTAATTATACACCCATTGTTTGAACGCCGAACTGGCTAATTCGTGGATTGCTGGTAGCATAAGGTATATCTTCGTTCTGTAAAGTTATTCTTTGAAACAATGAAGAACGTACAGCTGGCTGCGTTGAGTAGTTCCGACGAATATTACGACAGGATGAGTGATAGGCAGGAGGATTTAATTTTCTTTGTGGCGAGGCGGCTGCCTGCGGCTCGATGAGCTTCTGGAACCTCTCCATATACTGGGTGTTTCAGCGAACACTTTCAAAATTTTTAATGGTTGCCTGTGGCAGATAGCACCATTCTAGTTGATGAGTTGGTCTACTCTAGAAGGTGGACATTACATGCACAAGAAATTGAAATGCACAATCGACTAAATAGCAAGAAGTCACTAATTACGTTTTAACTAATTACCTGATGGACCATATTGCAATTTACAAATCGTAGCCGTGGAGCTCACAAGGCGGATCCACTTGGAACAAATTCTCGGGATGACACCAGTTTCGAGATATTAATTCCAACTTTCTGGAGAAATGCATTGGCGTTCCAGTTAGTTTCTTAACAAAACGTGGTTTGATGCATTGAAGCACAAAAGTACCTGGAACGCCAATGCATTTCTCCAGAAAGTTGGAATTAATATCTCGAAACTGGTGTCGAAGCCGCTACGTCCGGATGAGCACTGGGTGCTCATCCGGACGTAGCGGCTCGCATTCTCACGCTTGGGAGTACTGGCAACCATAATATTTTGCTGCAGATTGGGGCATAGAGTATCTTGGCATAGATCTTCCTGGCTGATGCCAGCGGCGGCGAGTATTGCGTCAGCTACCGTAACGGCGCCAATCTTGGAGATATCCAGTCCACCTCGCGGCCTAATCACAATCTTGATATCATTTCGAGGAAGTGAGGGCATCCTTCCCGCTCGTAACACCTTGGATTTTAGCGCAGCAGCACCCGATTTGCCACGGCGCGCTCCCGGCTGCAGCGATGGCGCATTAGAGTCAGCTCGTGCAAGATTCTCCATTTCTTTGTAAGAAGGGTATGGCTCAACTGCTTAACGCGTGTGATGACCCCTATTACTGCGCAACATGACTGCGTCATTTACCGAAAATGAAGTAGCTGCACATAGGGTAAAAACATATTGTCGCTGCAACAAATATACGCCCCTTGAAAAGCATAATTCCTTTAACGAAGCTTTTATTGGCTTTCTGCGCAGGTTCTGGCGCGTGTGCACGGTCAGGTTCTCGCAGACTAATGGCGGCTCATCCCGGAGACATTGCATACTTGTAAACTACGTCGATCGTATGTAAAGAGACCACAGGGAGCGTGTTGAGGAGGTCGGCTAGGGGCGATCAGAAGAATGTGGGGAGTTGGAAGAGGCGGGAGGAGAGGAAAGGTCGCGGGCGGTGGGCCACGACCAAACCAAATCAACCCTTTCAGGCCCAGTGATAGCAAATGGTATCATCAATTTTGTAGCTCAGTGGGCAACCCCGGGTAAAAAAAAGGTTGTTCTAACGGTACAACTCATATTTTGCCCATATGCTGGCAAGCTGGTAGACTCAACGAAGTGCTGCCACCTCTGAACGAAAAATAACAAATCGCTTGCACTGTTCCCGCCATTCGCTGAGATCCCCAAATTTTTTCACCGTGCAGAGGTACGACAATTATTTCATTTTTGTCTCGAACATTTGGAATTTGACTATTAGGTGTTATGCTATCCCTTCGCAGTAAACTTATTCGGCGAAAAGCATTTGCTGGTACCGGAGAACTTTGCGAGTCTTGATGATTCCAAATGGAATGATTGGGGCGTAGCGGCCCCGACTACTCACGCTATACATTTTCGATTGACGTTACCTCACTGACTAAATCGCGTGTTTGTTCGCGCTCAAACGGCGTTTACATGCCATACTTGGTCATGTTTTGGGCGCGTGTTACCTGATGGATCATTATCGCGTCAGGAGCCTGCATTGTTGGTGGAGCCTTGCTCTGCTTTTTGTGATTTTATGCTGCTGATATGAGCTTATCCAGTGCATACAAACTTTTGGGGGGAAATCCCTCCGTAATACGGAAACATTTTCTTTCGGAACAGATCGCGACAATCAGCACATGCGAGTTTTATGGGAAAAAGAAAGAAGTCCCGAAGCTTGTGCTGATCCATCAAGGTGACATTGATTCTTCCGACGAAAAAGAAGTCATCGCGCAAACTACAAAAAAAAAAAATAGAGAAGAATGTGCTCTTACTCCCGCATTTGGTGCGAGACATGTGGCACACACCTCTGCCTCAACAAAGAAAAGAATTGCTTCAAAGAGTTTCATCTAAAATAGGCTTTTCACGTATTGCTTGAAACGACGCATTTCAAGTCCAGCAAGTCCCACTGATTCCATTTGGAATCATTAAATAAGTTTTGATTTAAAAGTGTAAGCACAAATTTAAAATTTAACTACCACAGTCATTCACATCTCAAATTGTAAAGACCAATTTTTTACATTAAACAGAATTAATTTGGGCCTGAAAGGGTTAAAGCGCATTTCCCATGTGGCAATGAAAATCGCTTTCGAAGGTGTCTATCACTTTTTTTTTTTTCATAGCACTACGGCACGGAGGACAGGAGAAGCGGTGAATGGCTCTCGCACCGACGATAATGCATCCTTGCCGTAAGAGTCACGAAGACGCTGATACCTCTGGGTGACAGTCTTAACAAGCTTCACGCAGAATTTTGTGTTCACAGCTGTTTAAAGCGCAAGTCTATATCTCCATAGTCACTCACAGTAAAATACTCCAACTACTTGCGGCAATTGGTGATTATGATTTATTGGCGTCCCCTTTTAAACAGGTCGGTAACAAATAGTCACCTAACCTGCTTGATTTAATCAAGCAGGTTACATCTCTTATATCATTTTCCTCATGTAAACTTCTCTATCTACCTTGTACCGCTACATATGCTGTACCAGTTCGGGTTGTATGAATCGCTTCCCTGCACTTTTTTTCACCAATTGGCCTCGTGCGCTACCGACGGCGGCGCTGCGAACGCCACCCCCTTGATGCTGTGGCTAGAATGGGTACTCGTGATGTCAGAGAGGGGACTGGCATTTGTCGTCTGTTACAATCCGGCTTGAAAAAGCTTCATTTTCATGCGTTTTCTCGCGCTCTGACTGCGTTTTCGCGTAGCACGGCGCTCTCCAATTACCATCTGTATTTTTATAGTGTTAGTTGTATTATTACCAGCACTATGAGGACAACAAACCTTGTATGTTAAATGTATCTGCAATATAAGCGCTCAAACGGATCGCCCAGTGGCGCTGATCACAAATTTTATACGTCTTGTGTCAGACGTTCCAGCCCACGTTTTGCTGCAGTGCCGCTAAAGCAGTGCATGCATTAACGTACCGCAGTGACCGCCTAATTTTTTGAGAATGGCATCAAACTTCTTCCATTATATGCTTAACGCGTTGGCCAGCAAAAAAATCGGAATGACTGTGGCAAACGGAGTGGGCGACCGAACACGCAGCACGCGCTGAACAGACAAACACGCTATTACAGCGCAGGCACCGTAGCTGAAGGTCAGATGCCGCAGTTCATTGTCAAGAAAGGGCCGACAAATCGTTGTGAATGCACTGTGAAAACGGGAACAGCAATGTCGCGAAGCGACGCCGTGCACGCACGTATACAGACTGATGACCAGCAGACGACGCCCGGAGCAATCCACACTGAGCGTGGTGACGACTACTCGGCTAGATTCCGCAGGGAAGAGTGTCCCGACACATTCCGTACATAGTGGTAAAAAAACCTGCAGACTCACTTTTCAAAGACCAGAGCAGAGTAGGGTGGTCGCCAGCATCAAGCTGCTTTCACGCCGCCAGTGCACGCGCAGCGCGTAAGCCGAGCCCCTCCCCCCTTGACGCCACACGCTGAGGGCGCCGCTCACAGATCTCGGGGCGAATACTGAAAAGGCCTCTTGCTTACCTTGACTGCTCACCGGTTTATGCTAAGTCCACTATAAATCCCAACGCGTCTGCAAGGCGTACATTACATAAGGACCTCACTGGTTGAATCCTTTCTCATTCGGTTACGATGTGCTTAGTGGTCCCCGGATTTTCGTTGCAGCATAGACAAGCCTTATAATTTTGCGAATATTTGCTCCGGTGTGTTTTTATTCTTAGGCAGCCAGCTCTAGCCACAAATAGCAAAGCACTCCCCTATGTCTCATCGTACAGATTTTCCCGTCTAATTTCTTTCTTCTCATTCTTGTAAATATCCATTGTAATTTTTGTTTCCATTCTTTGTATCCAATTCACTGTCTCTATTTCTCTAATTTTCTTTCTGATGACACCTGGTTGTCTATTTACAGCTTTAATTATCCCGTACTTGGTTGCCAACTTTCTCGACCTCTTTCGCTTTCGACCTCTTTCGCCCACACTTTTCAAGTACACATACTTGCTCACTTCAGCCACTCAGTTATTTTGAACCATGAACATGATTCTTTCTTCAATACCAATTTTGCTCTGCGCCTTTCGGACTTCAAAAGGGATCCCAAGTTCCCAACCCATGTCACCCGTCCACTGCCTCAGTTGTTGTTTAACTGTGGGCTCCCAAAGCCAACCAGCCTACCCATCTTCGGATAACTTCCAACCCCGACAAGATACCAGATTTTTAACACAGAGTGGCAACTGCCCGAACGTTATTGCTTGCACCATTACTCATTTCCAGACTGCACTCACAACATCCTCTTTATGTTACATTATTGCTGCATTACGCTTTCTCTTTATTTACAGATACACCTGGCGGATGTTTGAGCAAGTCTTTCCTTCGTTTATGTATTCGCCGTACTACTTCTATTGCTTGACTATGGGTATGACTTGCTGCTGAATTGCAGATTTTTCTGTGCTAAACTGAAGACCTAGAGTTATCGCTGCGTTGCTACTGATATTACGCACACTAGTCGTACATACAATTAAATTGGACATATATTTCTAAGCGGTGTATTTTCCAATTTTGCCTCCTATATAGGCTTCACCGGGTTGCCGTCCGAAAACTAGACGCTTCATGCTTCTTGTCACAAGAAGTCATAGTAAAACAAAGGGGGAACACTAGGCTGCCCGGGTGCCAAGCGAACAAGAAATGAGTTCACACCAAGACGACTAAATAAGAAGGGAAAATAGCCGTTTACGAGAAGTTTCAGCCAACACTTAAGTGTTATTGTGGAAGCGTTTCACCGTTTGATAAGATGAGATACAAAAAAAAAATGATGAGAAACAAAAGATGAGATACAGCGATGATGGGTTTCTTCCGGTGGTGTTGACGATTATCGACGCTCGCGTAGTGTCGTCCCGGCGGCGATAATCCAACATCGGTGTAGCCTCACGCTGGACGTGGTGGAGCAACCGCTCGGCGTTCCCCAGCCGGAGCTTGTGCACTGTGCTCGAGACGCTGGGTGGGTGCCTCCAGCACTTTAGCGGCTTCACCGGGTTGCGTCAGAAAACTAGGCGCTTCATCCTTCGTCTCAAAGGAAGGCACTGTAAAACAAAGAGGAAACGCTTGGCTGGCGGCAAACATACCAAGCAAACATGAAATATGCTCATACCAGGATGATTTAAAAAATGTTCACAGGGTCTCTTCTGTATCCCTAAGACGACTTTAAGGCGAAAGATTGCCAGAGTGCCACTGATAATTACAAGTGTCTGTAAATCTCTTGTAAGTTCCGCTAGTAGCACTATGTCGTCCACATACATCAGTCAGAACATCTTCTGTTGCACCTTTTGTCAATTACGCTTGTAGAATATATCAAACCCTAAGTCACTGTTTTCTAGTCGTCTTTCTATGCTATCAACACCTGAACAACAAAGGAGACACAGGCCATCCTTACTTCAGTCCTTGGTGACTTTCCACCACTTCATTACATTTTCAGCCTTCCCATACAATTTGTACTTGGATGTCTCGGTATAGCTCATTCAGCAGCTCCACGAAATCGTAATTCATGCGTGCTTGGGAATGTCCCATAACAATTCCCTGCCTTCATTATTGTAGGCTCCTTTAACCCTTCCAGCCCTGGATTTTCTATTTCTTGCATATATTTTACACCACAAGGACTCTATAAACATGCCTGAGCAAAAAATAAGTGATTTGTGTTATTATTTGCCGATTTACAGTCATGTCGTCAAAACCGCACATCAGGGCTCAGTGGTTGCGAAACGCAGTGAAAGGATAGTTTATTCAGAAGTGGAAAACACAATCATTGGAAACACAAACTTCACTAATTGCTCATGTGGAAGCCTCTGAAGCAGTTTCGAGCCTTGGCAAGACACAGGTGCACGTTACACTTTTCGCACATGATACGGGTTTGTCCTGTGCATCCCTCAAGCTTACAACGCTGTTTCCTGCTGTCGGTGTGAAGAGGCCAGTGTCCCACCTGATCAAACCTGACGTCTTGTACAGACCTAATTTCAGCATATCTTGCTTTTTTCGAAGTCACCAGAGGGGAGAGTGACGGCCTTCCTCGCTTTTGCACCTTTGGCCGGCTGTCGGCTCGTGCAAGTGCTTCAGTAATAGGGAGGGTGAAGTCCAGTAAGTCCAGTTGTTTTCCAGGTATCAGTCCTCATGCAGCTGCATCACTTCTATACTCCAACCATGCGTTCACAACTGAGGCATTGATAACGTGAAATATCTGGCTCAGGCTGCTCAAACTCACCACCGCTGTCTGAAGATCCGTCGATTTCTCCCTCCACATCAGACAAGTTTGCATTATCAAGTTCACGGAAAATTGCAACCGTGCATTCTTCCAGAGGTCTAGAACGCAAGTTCTGGCGGGAATAGAATGAATCTGTCGGTATACACGGTGTAGCGCCCACCGACGCCGCAACGCTGGGCGTTTTGGTCGGCGCTCTCAGCCGGTGCCTTGGCGCTGGCTGTCACAGAAGTGAAAAATAAGAAAGCGCAGCGCGTGCTCGAGGCGCAAGCTCGCCACGCGCAGTGTCGTTCCAGAAGCTTGCCACGCTGGTCGTCGCAGCCGCCGCTCGGCTCGCCGCCTTCGCCCTTCTGAGTAGGAACGACGGCACGGCTCGTACAGCCGTCATACTACCATCTTCCAGTGGCTGACCGCACGGTGCATGAATTACTGCCTGCGTTCCCACCGCCAGCGCTACCCATATCTCGTCCTGTGCCCGTCAGCCACCATCAGACAAGCCTTCCTCCGTCGACTTGCCCCGATACCGTCTCGTCGACCACCCGATGCGCTACTGCACCGTCCCCGGCCTCTTTCGTGCGAGTACTAGCACAATGCACTCGACACGACCATGATACCGGCCACGTCATCGCCCTCACGTACCTCTTACAACGGTATAGGCGTGCCCGAAAAAAAGAAAAAAAAAACCAATGAAATCGGACGCAATGGCAAGCCGACGGAACGCCATATACAACCACAAAGCCCTGCTGTCGTCAAAACCGCACACGGAAAAAACATCTTCTTTGAAGTAATATCACCATGCAATGACGCTTATTCAAGTACATGCGTCCTCTGCAATCTGTTTAGACACTATAAAAAAAACTGCAACGTAAACTACGCAGGGGTTTATTAATTATAAAAGAAAAAAAGTGCATGTACCTGACGGCGCGTCTGCCATGTTTGTTTTTGTCATTTCTTCTTCCTCGTTCGACACGGCTGCGTAGAGTCACGTGACTAACCATGGCGATTGCACCAGCACTTTGAATAGTACGATGCGGGAAAAATACAAGCAGTTTCGATTCTTTTTTCATGCTAAAAATTCCGATTCTAAGTCATGTCGTCATTTGACGACGCCAGGGCTGAAAGGGTTAATATCTACCATAACAATTCCCTGCCGACGTTATCTTAGGCTCCTATATTATCTAGAAACATAAAGGTCTATTCTTTGCTAGTGAAATATCCATGCACTGAGTTAGTAGAAACTTGTTATCCTCTAAATGTCTGCCTGGTCTGAACCCACTCTGTAGTTCCCCCAGTACATCATCTTTCTCCGCACACTTGGACCATTCTATCTTTTTGGCTTGTATTTACATTCGATATATCACCGAAGTTGAATGGCCTGCACGAACTCGTGTTGTCCTTACCGTCTTTGCCTTTCCAAATGAGCTTCATCTTGCTTTCACGCCATGTTTCGTTCTAACCACTTGCTATATGGCATTCGTCAGTAGTGCCTTGGTCTTTTGATCGAGGTTGTTGATTAGCTGTATTGCGGCGGTGTTATTAGGAGTATTTTCATCTGCATTTTTCTAGTAAAATGCTTCTATGCTGTATTTTGAACTCACAGCCTTTTCTGTTATTCCTGGATCTGTTTGAGTCTAAACAACGCTTTGTTTCGTGCCGAAGTTATCTCAAACCAGTGTGCTCAAACCAGCAGTGCTCGCTCTAACGCAAGCAAATCGACGTGTGCTATACGTGCGGCCGCCTCGGTCATCGCGCCGACGTGTGTCCCACTCCCGGTGACGCGATTTGTCGTGGCTGTGGTGCCCCTAGCCCCGATGAGCAGCATCAGTGTACCCTTCAGTGTAAACTCTGTGGTGGCCAACATCTCACGGCTGGTAAGGAATGTGCTCAAAGGTTCAAGATCCCATACGTCGTGCGTCGTCGTCGCAGTGAGCGCGCTAAGATGGCCGGTGCCGAAACCGCGGACGAGTTCCAGGCTTCGTCCACCCTGGGTGCTCAGCGTAGAGGACGCTCCCGTTCCAGGAGCCGCTCGAGAGGCTGTTCCGGATCTAGGGGCCGCTCCACTTCCAGGGGACGCTCCGTCTCCCGCTCCAGGTCCAGAGGACGCGCCTGTTCCCGGGGACGCTCCGGTTCTCGGCCTCGCTCCAGCTCCAAGCCGGGGCACGACACGTCGGGGCAGATCAGGTCCCGGTCCCGCACGCCCACCTCCCTTAGAAGCAAGAAGCCACCGCTCTCCTGGGCCGACATGGCCCGAGGCGGACGTGAAGCCCCCAGAGGCGACGACCTGCGTCGCGATTCGCACCACGCGCACGAGCTCGAGAAGTTGCGCCGAGATAACGAGCAGTTGAGGAAAGAAAACGCGCGGGTTAAGCAAGAAATGAGCAGGCTAGCTGCGGAGATGGCGGAGATTAGGAAGCTCGCGCTTTCACCCTCCCCGGCGCAACCCGCCTCCGTCCCTGTCCCGGTCGCCATGTACGTCCGAGGCATCCCACGGGTCTAGCGCACCCAAGCGTCGAGCGGTAGAGAACAGACAGGAAGATGAGACTATAAAATTACTCTCGGAACTCAATAATGCCGTCGCCAGCATGCAGGCTAGCTTAGAAAAGGTCCAGGCAGCTATAGCGCACCCCAAAATGGGATTAGGTGCACTCGGTGAGCGCATCAGCAAATTGGAAGAGGTCGATGCCAGGCCGGCTCCTTCGCAGGTTGCAGTACAACGCACCCGCCGCGGTTGCTCAGTGGCTATGGTGTTGGGCTGCTGAGCACGAGGTCGCGGGATTGAATCCCGGCCACGGCGGCCGCATTTCGATGGGGGCGAAATGCGAAAACACCCGTGTACTTAAATTTAGGTGCACGTTAAAGAACCCCAGGTGGTCAAAATTTCCGGAGTCCCCCACTACGGCGTGCCTCATAATCAGAACTGGTTTTGGCACGTAAAACCCCACAATTTAATTTTTTAATGCAGTACAACGCAATGTTCTAGCACCACCAATGGAAGGCGCGATTCTGAGGGCAGCGTTATCCGCTCAACCCTCCCCTCAGCCTAAACATGGATAGTCCGGACGAGAACTTTAGCATCTGGCAATGGAACTGCGGAGGGTTTCCCAACAAGAAGCCACTTCTGCAGCAATATTTATGAACCCTCGCAAGTAAACCCAAAATCATCGCTATTCAGGAAGTTGTATCTAGTACACCCATCAAACTCGCGGGTTATCTGGTATTGTCATCACATTCAGGAGGTAGGGGAGTTGCTACCCTCGTCAACAAAAGGTACAATTGCCTCTCGCGCGACCTCGGCACAGTTAGTGATGGTATCGAGTATGTCATGACCCAAATCCTCATGGACCCACCCAGAAGGGGCCTCAGTAGAAACAGCCTCTTTATCCTTAACGTATACTGCAGTCCAAGCTACCGCAGAGCTAGAGCGGAGTTTCTCCTCAAGAGGGCCGTCAGCCTGGCCGGTGGGCACCCCCTTGTCGTAGTCGGGGATTTCAACGCCCCACACAGGGTGTGGGGTACACCTATGACACGCCCAAGGGACGCGACCTGTGGCAGAATGCGATGGAAGCGGACTTGACACTCATCACCGATAAGGATTTCCCCACAAGGAGAGGCAACTCCGCATGCCGGGACACTACCCCAGACCTCTCTTTTGTCAAGAACGTCGGGGAAGTGAAGTCGGTAAACACGGCTCTAGACCTCGGAAGTGACCACTACGTCATCGAGGTCTCCTTCACGGTTGCCCGCTGTAGGACGCGGAAATTCAAGATGATCGACTGGGACGTTTTCCGCAATATCAGAGCGGAGCGTGCACCGACGGCCGTGACAGATTTAGAAAGTTGGTGCAAAGGGATCAGGGATGATGCCGCAGCGACGACCAAGGAGGTCGTAACTGACCTCGACGTTGACAAGATGGATAACAGGTTGGCCCACCTGCTGGAAGCCAAGCAAGCCCTCCTTACGAGATGGAAGGGACAGAAGCATAACAGGAGGCTCCGCAAGAAGGTTTCCGAGGTCAACAGGGAGATCGAAGAGCACTGCCAGAACCTGTGTAAACAACAATGGGAGGAGCTCTGCGAATCCGTCGACGGCCAGCTCAGATCCGGCAACAGCTGGGGTCTGCTCAAACACCTTCTCGATGAGGGCAGCACCAGGTCCAGCCAGAGACGATCCCTTGCGCAAGCCATCCACCTCGTTTCAGACTCTACCCCGGACGAGTTGATTGTCGATAGGCTCATAAAGAAGTATCTACCAGTCGCCGATAGCTCTGCCCCCACCCAGTTCCCAGACTGCACGGGGTGTGATGTGCCGGAGTTCGAGCAGGATTTCACTACGGTTGAGATCTGACAGGTCCTCTTCTCCCTGAACAGCAAATCCGGCCCTTGCCCAGATGGCATCACTAATAAGATGCTCAAGAATCTCGATGATGAGTCGATCGACTTCCTCACCGAAAGGATTAATGAAGTCTGGCGCAGTGGACATGTCCCCACACAGTGGAAGACGGCTTGCACGGTCCTCATCCCCAAACCCGGTAAGGCACCAGGAATCGACAATCAGACCAATTTCCTTGACGTCCTGTGTAGGTAAAGTCGCAGAGCATGCCTGCTCAGCCGGCTCACGGTGCACCTCGAGACTAATGACATATACACCCACAATATGATTGGTTTCAGAGCCGGCCTCTCGACACAGGACGCCATGAAGCTGATAAAGCATCAGATCATCGACCGGAGCACGAGAGATACCAGAGCAATCCTTGGAATAGACCTGGAGAAGGCTTTCGACAATATCTCACACGAATTCATTCTCCAGACTATTACCGGCCTCGGGCTTGGAAAGAGGGTCTACGATTTCGTCCGATCATTCCTTAGCCAGAGAACTGCCAAGCTCAAGATCAAAAGATACCTCTCGCAAGAAATCACCCTCGGTTCACGCGGCACGCCTCAGGGCTCAGTCATCTCGCCAACATTATTCAACATCGTAATGATCGGGCTTTCCAAGGAGCTCGCCAAGATTCAAGGAATCAACCATACCATCTACGCAGATGACATCACCATGTGGTGCGCTGGCGGGAGTGACGGCCAAGTTGAGGACGCCATGCAGAGCGCCATCGATGCAACCGAGCGCTTCCTACGCCCCACTTGGCTCAGATGTTCTCCATCCAAGTCTGAGCTACTTCTCTACAAGAAAAGACCCAGAGGTGGTGGCCATCGTGATTGGAAACCAGCGTCCGAAAGCGAAATACGGCTTTTCACTGGTGACGGGTCCCCGGTGCCCAGAGTGGACTCGCTCTGAATATTGGGGATGTATATCGAGTCTAACGGTGCCAATGGTGCCGCACTCAGAAGGATCATCGCCAAAACGGAGAGTGCTCTCGGCCTCATCCGGAGGATCGCCAACAGGCACCGGGGAATTAAGGCGGACCATCTCATCCGCATTATACATGCTTTTGTGCTCTGCCACCTTTCATACTCGGCAGCCATGCATAATTGGCATGTTGCAGAGAGTAACAAGTTAAATTCCCTCTTCAGAAAGGTCTTCAAGCTTTCCCTCGGCTTACCTGTGAGCACTCACACCGAATTAAAGCTCGGAGTGCACAACACGCTCGAAGAAATAATAGAGGCGCAATAGCGTTCACAGCTGCTCAGGCTATCCGGCACCCCGGCGGGCCGCAAGATACTCGATGAGATGGACCTCTACCCTGTCGACCATTTCCCCGACGCCGTGCGCATTCCCAGCAACATCAGATCTCAACTACACATCGCGCCCATTCCCCGCAATATGCACCCCGCACACAACGTCGGCAGACGTCGGGCCAGGGGTAGAGCTCTACTCGAACATGTACGTAACAACCACATTGAGGCAAGCTTCGTGGATGCCGCGGCATATGTCCAACAAGAGGCGTTCGCAGTCTCCATCGTCGACTCGAATTCCAAGATCACTTGCTGCGCTACAGTACGCACTTCGAAGCCATTTGTAGCCAAACAGGTTGCAATCGCGCTGGCTGTGCTCGATGGTCGCAGAGAGGTAATATATAGCGATTCTAAGGCGGCCATTAAGGCCTACCAAACCGGGATGGTCTCCCCTCAGGCCCTTCGCATTATCCAAAGCTTGAAAAGTATTTCTCCGCATTCTCTCATTTGGTTTCCCGCTCACTTGGGGTCGATTGAGGGCTCTCCCTCTAACCCTAACGAGAGCGCGCACGAGGCCGCGCGAGAACTCACTGACCGCGCCGCCTCCGCAGTTCCCCTACCCCGCGGGGAACCATTGATGACGTATAATGAGATCACTAAGCGTTATTATCTGTCAAGACGGGTATTACCCCTCCCACATCCTGCCTTATGCAGGGCGCGGGCGGTGACCCTTCGACTTTTACAAGCTCGTGCGTATCCTAACCTTGCGGCTATTCACGCTATATACCCTGAAAGGTATCCCAGTGCGGACTGCCCTGCCTGTGGACTAACGGCAACATTTAACCATGACATGTGGGAGTGTGAAGCCATCGGCTCCGCCTTCAGCGAGGATAGGTGGGCTGCGCTTTTGGGCAGCCCCGAACTCAACGACCAAACCCTGGCCGTCCAGAGTGCCCGCGATCGGGCCGTCAAGCTCGGCTTGCAGGTCCCTACGTGGGACTAGCCGGGTGGCGCGGGGTGTCCCCTGCGTCTTCTCTGGACCTCAATAAAGTTATTCCACTCACTCACTCACTCTTGCACGAGCTAATGCTCACGAGAGACATGCTCTGTGAAGAACAGGGTATCTCCAGATGTGTCACGATTTTCAAGGTGAAGCGGTTTGTTGGTTTATGTCTTTATGTCGGACTGGTGGCACTAACCTGCAATTAAAGGGTGTTTGTATTATGTTACCCTCAACAAAATTTAAGTCAATAGCACTTGGTTCGGTCGACTTTTTGCGCGTTTTGTAGCGCTGTCACAGGAACGTACTTAACTGGGTGAGCAGCCATACACAAGGACAAACCGAGAAACGAACCTATCTGTAACACTGTAGGGCAGTGTTATGGAGCAACACAAGAAAAAATCTAATTTTAAAAAGGCATAATTGCATCACGGTTACAATTGCATCAGTCTAAAACAAAACTTGCCGCAGCACGCGGACTCTCAATTTATGCTGATATTTATGCTGTCTTGCTGCGAACGAGAAGCAGATTTTGAAGCCCGTAACTCCGCAATCATAAGCGGCATCGGGATTCTGTAAAGTGCCCATACTCGTGGCAACTTGAGCAAGTTGGTATGCCATAGTAAAGCGTTTGGATAGCGCAAGTGCGTGAAAAAATGTGGGGAAAGTCACGGCGCTAATTTCCAAAATTGTCGTTGGATGTTAGCGCTCTCCTTCCCTGTATTCTTTTAACGCACTTGCAGAATTAAAAAATAAAGTGCACCTATTCAGGAATTTCAAGATAAAACATTTGTGTGTAATACATTGCCCTCCAACAATAACGCTCAATGGAGAGTATAACTTAAAAAAAACAAACTTGTAAACGTTCTAAATATGTCCTGAAGTTTGTTAACTGAAGTTTAAAAATTGTTCCGCTAGGAATGCCCTATCAATGTAGTTTTGAAAATTAGACTATATATTTTTGTGGAGCGAGGTTAAGGATTTCTAAGAGTGCACCTCCCGCTTTTTAACCGTATAAATTTCGCAAATATTAGGATGAATTTTCCAACCCTAAATTGAAATCCTGCTTCCTAGTGTCGCTATAAATTACCTTTCTCTCTGAAACTGAACAGATTTGATCCAATCGTCCCATTGCCAATCGTTCAATTGCGATAGCAAATTAGTAGAGAGCTATACGGAGTAAGGATGGTAGTTTTATCAGCTGTATAAACTTGGTCATGCAGCAGCACCAGCAACGCACAGAACTGTTGTCGACGCCATCGAAGTTTTGCCGGCGTTCGCACCAAACGCGACTGTTGCCGGTGCCTCTGGGGGTGGCTCGGAGGTTTTCGACGATAAGAGAATGGGACACTCGTCGAGCAGCGTCGGAAATCTTACCCACCTTCTCGCCTCGCAACGTTTTTATATAAATATGCATTAATGCCGCAGCTAAGCATCGCCTCCCCTCCCTCCCTCACTCCCGTCCCCCTACGGCCTTTCGGGCGACGGAAGAAGTCGCGTTTGCTCTACATATGCGGTGATTGTAAAGGAGGAATGAGACGCTTACTTCTGCAGCCCTTCAGGGAGCACGGGGGAGAACGCGCGTTTGCTCTCCGACGTGCGTTCGCTCCCCGTGAACGCGCGTCCCTCGCGCCCTTTCACTCCCACATACAGCGTCCGGAGCGCGGCGAAGATTTCATCACGGTTGACGTCATACGGATCCTCATGGCGACAGCAACGACGACGCCCACGGCAGAAATCCGCTTTGGAGTGTCCATATAAAGTGCTATCGCAACAAAACGAAATTGCACAGCCACCGAGCCATGTTTATGAGCACAAAGAAGAAGACGGCGTTGAAGTGGCGTTGCGCGCGCCGATCTGAGCGAGGAAAGTGCGGGTGACAGCATATGCGGAAGAACGTGGCCAGCGTGGAAGCGAGGCAGAAGAGGGCGGGGTGGAATCCCACTCATTGGGTACGAGCCCTCATAGAGGTTCATCATCATCATCATAATCATCATTCCAGGTTCCCAGCTCATGATCGCTCCAGGCCACGGTGTAAGAAGAACAGGTGATCCGACGGAAGCGCGCGGCGTGTCTCACTAATGTTGGGATGCCGCTAGGTGGCGCACGCGACTAGGAGGCTGGGCGTCGGGGGCCGGGGGCAAACATACCCTGAGCGCGCGCGTTTCAGCTGTTTCAGCCTGCGTTTTTCAGAGCGCCTGCTAGTGTTAACGCTCTCATATTGAGGTTATCATCTTAATTTCCCGAAAGCTTAAAGAGTTATTTGAGAGTGTCGCTAGGCTTGCTGCATTTTTAAATCAAAAGCATATATTTCGCTCAAAGCGGCGCTAACAGTCCGCATTGTTGTTGGAACAGCTGACAATTCATTTTGCAAGTTACGTTTCGATGACGAGTTGCTATCTGTCGTCACTAAACGCTGCGTCCCTGTTTTCATTTGTCATGCGAAAACAGTGCGTTGGGGAGTACCGCGTACAATGTCCTCCTGAGTGTATATATAAGCGCTTTCGCGTAATGCGGTGAACTGTGCTACCATTGTTCTGTAGACTCAAACGAAAATTTAGTTTGCGCGTTTCCCATAGAGGCTCGGTGCATAGTATTGGGTCCATAAAGCACCAATTTAAAGGCTGTTTGTTTCTTATAAGGATGCGGCACCTTGCATGCGTATATCCTTATACGCATGCTCCTTAATAAAATACTCATGATAGAGACGCCGATCGTTTTTCTAGCTTTTTTTATTCAAAATTACGAGGCAGCAGAAAAACAAATGAAAGCAACTTGCAAACCAACAGAAAGGAAGTCCATTGATGTAGAATATACATACTCAGCTGTGAAAATATTCCTGGCGAGACGGATTTTCAAAGAGCGTGTTGAAGTTGATGCTGTCGGTGTTACCGACATGTGATGCACTGAAGTCCTGAATTTTGTAAGGTCTTGTAGACTGCTGAGCTGCTATGGCTAACGTTTCCTATTCCACACGAGAAGTGTCTTGAGCTCTTGTCTCTTGCGTCACATGTACTTTTGCCTGCGGTTCTTGTAGTTCACTGCCTTCAGGTTTTGATTTGCGCTCGCCGTCAGCTGGAGTCTGTTCTGTGTTGGCTTCGCTATTCTGGTAGTCTTCTATTGGCACGTCAGTTGCTAGCTCCAGTAACTCGCGATTCACTACATTTGGCTTTCTGTTTCTTCTTTTCCGCTTGTGCTTTCTGCCTATTGCTCTTTCATTCGGGAGCGCTTCGTAGGCGTCAGTTGTCACGGAACACAGTTTTTTGAAAGTGTAGTATGAAGTAGCCGGAAAATGAGTCGGCACCGCATCTCTAGCTAGATAAGCTCTTCGGGTCGTGCCGGCTAAAACAACTCCGTTGTGCATTTCCGTCCATGTTTTTGACACGTACATTGGGTCGAAGTGCTTTTCGCACACGTAGTCCCCTGGTCGCAGGACTCGGTTTGCACGTTGTATGGCATCCCGGCATGCTTGCAGTCGACTCGTCTCTTTAGGGACGCTGAACATACATACTTTGTCTTTGCACGACTCATATCCACTCTTGCAGTTTGGAACAAAACACTTCTTGCCCATAATCAGGCTAGATTCGCCTTCGCCAGGCAACGTCGCGGCTCAAACGGCAAATCTCTCTAATTCCCTTTCTTGCGATTAAACGGATTCGTCCTTTTCCATTAAGTATACCACGGGAACACTTTATTAAGCGCTTACCGCGAACAAGGGTGACTGATTGCTCAACGGTAAAGCAAACGTTGCAAAATATCAAGAAAAGATAACTTATCGTCTGCCCGCACTACTTTTCTGCGACTGCTTCCAGACATTGTCAAACGCCGTCTGCTAGATCCAGCGACGCGACCGCAATGCCGGAGACATTATCGTCTGTTTCGGCGCCTGAGGCATTTCAATTAGTATAGTGGCACACAGAAACAGTAAAAAATTTGTTTTAATTATTTTAAACGCGCTTTACGTACAGTTACCATTATTTACACGTTCGAATTTCCCGCTTTTTCAGCTTCCTAACGTGTGCTGCCGTGCAGCGGTGCAGACGTGAAACTCCACCATTAGTGAGACGCGTTGCGCAGCAGCGGTCGCCATGTCGTCGGATCACCTGTTCTTCTTACACCGTGCTCCAGGGACCCACCTCGACACAGAAACCACATCGTGGCCCTTCCTTTATCCAGTGGTTGGCGCACTTCGGAAGGGCATGAAGATGGGCCGACCCAGCATCTCAAGCACCGTGGCCAGCTCCGGCTGGGGAACGCCGACCGATTGTTTCTCCGTGCCCAGCTTGAGGCTACACCAGCGTCGATAATCGTCAACACCTCCGGAAGTAACCGAGCGGTGCTGTCCCGTAGACTTCTCGTTTCGCTATCCCTCGCGTCTTATTATTGCGATTGCAATTATATGGAGTAGTAGTAGTAGTAGTAGTAGTAGTAGTAGAGGTTGAGGAAAAGAGAAAAGATGCATGTTTCTGCAGCCCTTATAGGGAGCACGGCTCAGCATCTGAGGGGCGGGGAAGGGGGGATAGAAAGTAGGAAAAGTGGAATAAGGGGAGGGAGAGGGTAGTCGTCATCGTCTCGGGCAGGGTGCCCTCACAGTCGGTCAGCCAGCATCGAATCGGCAAGGTAACAGAGCACGACCTTGAATACCCTGCTGGAACTGCAGGCTGGGAAGAGCAGGTCCGTGCTGGAGGCTGACGGCAGGCCCATGCGGCGTAGTTGAGCCACCATGGTGGCTCGGTGTTGGTTGAGTGCGGGGCAGAAACATAGGAGGTGCTCCAGTGTTTCGTCTTCCCCGCACTGTGTGCAGGCTGGCGAGTCAGTTATACCCAGGCGGAAGCTCCGGGCGGCTGTCCAGCAGCAGCCAATCCGTAAGCGTAGCAGGAGGGATCTCTCCCTCCTTGTCAGTCCCCGGTCCGGCAGCCGTGTCGGGGGATTCCGCCTCGCCACGCGTGCGTCGGGGTGACTAAAGGCTTTCGTGCCTTTAGTATAGGGACGACAATGGCAGTGAGCCATGAGTCCGGGAGCTTTGCACTCAGCCAGACGGCGTTGAGGTAGTCCAGGAGCCGAGTCCTCTCTGCGTTTGCCAGGTTGTGGAGCATCTGGAAGGTTATCCCGTCTGCTCCCGGGACGCTGCGCCGCCTGGAACGGTCGAAGGCCTTGGTCAGCTCGTGGGGTTGGAATGGCTTGTTGCACAGTGCCACCACTTGCTCCAGTATCCAGTCCTGGTGGTGGACGATGTGCGGGGCTGCTCCTCTCACCATGCTGGCAGGATCGAGGAGCGGGACAGGTGGCCGGGAGGTAAAGTGACTGGCCAGGAGGTTTGCCAGGGCCGTTTCTGTCAGCCCAATGGAGACAGCAACAGCCATAATTGGCTGTCGGTGACTTGGGCCCTGCTGGAGTGATCGCAGCATGCGCCACACTGTTGAGCTGGTTGTGGCAGAGGAGATAGAGCTGCAGACCCCCTCCCAGCTCGGCATACGGCGCTGGTTTGCGTGTCGCCTGCATATTGCGTCCAGCCTCCGCTAGATGGTTCAGTCCTCCTGGTCAGCCGTGCGGATGGCCCGACGTTCTGCCCTCCTCCTTGAAGCCCGGAGAATCAACTGCCGGAGGTCAGGAACAGGGCGTCCTGGCTGCACTCGCGTCACTATGGTGGCTGCCGAAGCACTGTTCTTTATGTGCTGGAGGAAGTCGCCATCTGCTGGATAACCCATGCAGTGTCTCCTGAAGAGGGTCCAGTTCACCATAGAAAAGACCCTGCTCCGGGGGGCCCGACCAGCGTCATGAGAGACGATGACAGGGAAATGATCGGACCCCCAGGTGTCTGGACAAACTCTCCAGGTGTACGCACAGCGTTCAGTCGCAAGACTGAGGACTATTGCCGTGCGCACACCTCGTCGGCCGTAGGTGACCTCTCCGGTGTTGAGTATCAGGAGACCTGCACGTAGGCTGATGTCCGCGATGATGTCCGTGATGATGTCTACGTTTTTCGTCGCATGCGACGGAAATCGCACTTCCGGTGCGAAAATCGCCCTGAAAAATCACACCATGTGAAACAGCCTTTACTTAGCTTGCGGTGGCTGGTCGAAAATCGCGGCGGCGTGCAACGGGAGGATAAGAATGCCGCTAAAACGGATCCTCAGCCAGGAAGAGTTGGCAGACCGACGTCGTATGCGTGCCGAAAGGGCTCGATAACGTTTTACTGCCACGCAAAAAGGTTTATCATGCGCAAATAAATACATGCTCACCGGCAGGTGCAAGTAGCGAGAGCCTCAGCGATCGTCGAGCAGCCATCTCCTATTCCTTTCGCAACCGGGCAGTCTGTGGCTATTCAGAAAAATTTTCATTTTTTTTCGCGTACACGTCACTCTGACTTGGTGAGTTCTCGCGGTTTTGTGAGGTCGCGTGAGACAGGTGAAGTGGGCGTAGCCAGAAAACAGTCGGCCGATAGCAGAGGGCTAATGGTGAAAAGGCGTCGAATCAGGAATGATTATTTTTCTTTTGTGGGGTTTAATCATGCATAATCAGTGTGTACACGTTATATCAGATGGGGAGCTATCGCGGTTTTCGTGACGTCACGTAAAAGACTGGCGAAGTTGGGAGCAGCCTGAAAATGTTTTGACCAATCGTGAAGACTTATTGTAGAAATTGGAATCAAAACAGTTTGGAATGATTTTACGTTATAGAGCCCCAGATTTGTACACGAAAACGTATGAAGGATGGTTTGAAAATGTTCACTCCCCGCAGGGGCGTCTGCGCCAGCAGGGGTTTGGTGTGTTGCGACACCACGTACCCGAGCATACGAAGGTTGAACCCCCCCGCGTGTAGCCGTGCATGGCTTAGCCGTGTCCAAGTGAAAAGGCCTTAGGGCGTAGGCGTGTCCAAGGCTGCCGGGTGCTCAGACCTTTACGGCCCCTCGGCGCAGACAACACACCTCTTTGGCCTCCACTTCACGTAGACGGCACCCCCGGCCTGACCCACCCGAGGGAAATAGGTAGTTCCTTTGCCTATCCCCCTCTCTAATTTTCGTCTTTCTTTCTCACTTTGGATTTTCTTGTCTTCTCTTCACTTCCTTTTAGTTCCGATTTCTAAGCAGCATGGGTTAGCCGTGTGTGACGTAACCAGTCTAGGTTATATCATATTAGGTTATAGCCGTAACGTACAGCCGGCGTCTGCAGGGCTTGTTCTACACGTTCTGTGGCGTCCCCTTGTTGGGCTCCATGGTGGGTGGCTGGCGTTACTGCCGAAATAAGAACACATGCATGGCAAGTTCACTCCCCCCACTCCCCGATCGCCCCCAAAAACGGGGATGCACCGAATTCGTTTTCAAGTTTCTTGGCCACCAAAGAGAGAATTTTCTGCGCTACCATGTAGTAAACAGTGAAAGACCAGAGAAGACCGTGAGGATGATCTCACCGTTTCTCCTTTCTAAATGTATGACAGAAGCTATAGGCCCAGGCTACAAAGCAACTAAGTTGGCCAGCGGCGACCTCCTCTTGGAGCTCCGCGATAAAAAAACAGTATGAAAAGTTGCCTAAACTCTCTCTCAGACGAATCCCAGTTACAGTCACCCCTCACCGTACCATGAACACCATCCGTGGTGTAACCTCAGAAGATGATATGATGGAGCTCACTTTTGGAAGTACTCAAAGAACAGGACGTGGTTAACGTAAAACGAATTAAGATGGGCGCGATCCAAAGAAATTAAAACTAAACATGTGATTCTTACCTTTGGGTCTAATGTGCTACACGAGACCATTGTGGCCGGGTATGTCAAGATCCGTGTCAGGCCATACGTGACTGACCCGCTTGGATGTTTTAAGTGCCAGCAATTCGGGCACAGTTCACAGAACTGCCGAGCCCGTCAGAATTGTGCGAAATGCAGTACTATTGAACACCTCTCTGAAACATGTCAAAACACTCTCCACTGCGAGAACTGTGATGGGGAGCACGCCGCATACACGTGGTCCTGCCCATCCTGGAAAAATGAAAAATATGTCACAATCTAAGTAAAATAAAAAAAATTACTCCATCTCCCGCTAAAGGGAACGATGTGTGGATGCGAAGCAGTGGGGAGATGGTTAGCTTGAGCGGGAGATGGTTTCGCGGCAGCGGCCCGAGCGCTCATCGCGGCGCTGCACAGGAGAGAGAATGAGGCGCGCGCGCTCCGTCATTTTAATACCGCGGAACTATCGTGGCGCACCCAGCGGAGTATGCAGCTGTCGCACCACCTGTCGTGTACGCCGCTCCGGATTCCTAGAAGAGAGAAAGGGGGGAGCGTTGGAGAGGAGAGAGAGGGGGAGGGGACGCGCATGCGCTGTGGGGCTGTGGGACACCGTGGGAGGGACGGACAAAGCCCCCGCCATAAGCTGCTTCGCATCTAAGATTTCGTACAAAAAGGCACGCAGGCAGGTATCATACCTGCCAAAGAACAGCTTTGCCGAAGTGGCGCGTCAGGGGGCAGCGCCGCAACGACTTCCCGCGGCCGTCCGGTCCACACACAGTGAGCTGGCAGTGATGCCACCGCCCCCCCCCCCCCTCCCCGGCTGCTGCAGATATAGCGCTGCTCCGCCGCCACATCAGAAGGAGCCAGTCACCTCCGGGCCGGTGGCCTCAAGGGTATCGTCCATCGAGACGTGGCCTTCACGTCAAACAAACCGCCCGCAAGAGTGCGCGTCCAGCGCCTCGCAAGAACCAATGGACATAATCAGGCAGACGGCGCCGCGAGCGTCTAAGGAGCGGCGAGAAGTTCGCGATCGCTCCAAAAAAGAAATGGCTCGGATCACAGGGCCCGACAAGGGCTCTCTAGGTTAAGTTAATCTTTTTACACGATACAGCACAAACATCGTCTGCAATATGGACACACATGTGTGATACTACAGTGGAACGTCAGAGGACCGCTTCGTAACCTCGACCTCACGGAACTCCTACATAATCTCCTACATAAGCTGCTGTGTGTCCAAGAAACACACTTAAAGCCTACACAGTCGAAGTTTCTGAAGCAACATGCCATTTTCCGCAATGATTGTGGCAATGCTTCTGCCTCGTCCGGAGGTGTAGCTATAGCTGTAAACAAGTCTGTTCCTTGCCAACAGTTTGCCCTTCAGACGCCCCTCGATGCTGTGTCTGTGCGAACAATTCTATTTAACAAGCTCATAACCATTTGCTCCATTCAAATACCGCCTAACTATCCCCTCAGTAAAACGGAATTTTACAGCCTGATCGACCAGCTCCCAGAACCATACATGACCACAGGTAATAATAATGCTCGTCACACTCTTTGGGGAGACTCGCGATGCGACGCGAAAGGTCGACTCACTGAAAACTTTTTTGCTAACTCAGGTTCGTGCCTGTTCAATAACAAGGAAGCAACATATTACAATACCCATCATGTTTCATATTCATTAATAGACCTGTTCGTTGGGTCTGCCTCTCTTTTCCCTGATATGAATGGCGTGTAATTAAATATATGGAAAGTGATTAAAAATTACTTTCCAGTAACCCTAAACTTAGTAACCCAACATGACTCCCATCCGTATGTCCCTCGCTGGAAATTGGCCTGAGCTCACTGGGAATGCTTAAGGGAATCCACCTACTGATCACCAGATTTTATAAATAATTTTAGTATAGATCATGCCATATGATACTTTACTGTTATCATTGACGCCGCTGATAAATTCATTCCTCAAACAAGTGGCACTTAATTCAAAAGACGGGTCCCCTGGTGGAATGACGATTGCAGACAGGCAAGAAAGGAGACAAAAAAAGGCTTAGGCAGAACTACGTGAATGTCCTACGGCTGAAAATCGAATAGAATTCAAACATCTTAAATCCCAGGGAAGAAAGCCGCGACGACAGGCTAAGAGGGCAAGCTGGGAGAGGTTTCTCTAAGGTATAAATTCGTATACTCAAGAGGCGAAAGTATGGGACGGGCTAAGAAGGCTGAAGAGAAAAGAAATCCATCCATTGCCCATAGTGAACGACGAAGCAAACAGCTTGGAAGACCAAGCTGACGTTCTTGGCGAACACTTGGAGTGCGTATGTAGTTCTAATAATTATTCCGAGGCATTCCTGAAGCACAAACAAATAGCAGAACGCAACGCTATCGACTGCAAGTGCAGAGACAACGAATCGTATTACAAGCCTTTTAACATCGCTGAGTTGAGAGCCTCCTTGACTGCATGTCAGAGCTGTGCACCTGGACCTGACATGATCATGTAGGACATGATTAAACACACCCACAGCGATACTCAAATAACGCTACTCGCACTTTTCAGTGCTACATGGGCTACCGGGTACCTTCCTACTGCATGAAAAGAATCCCTTTTCGTTCCGATTCTGAAACAAGGTAAACGAATTACCGCCCAATAGCCCTCACAAGCTGTATTTGCAAACTTTTTGAAAAAATGATAAACCGTCGCCTTTTACGCTTCCTTGAGTCAAACAAAACTCTTGATCCTTATCAGTGCGGCTTCAGAGAAGGACGGTCTACAAAACGAGTTCAAAGTGAACCCCCACCCCCCCCCCCCCCAAAAAAAAAAGTTCTTGTTGTCGTTGCACCAGAAAGAAAGGGCTTGTTGCAGATCCCACTGTCGAAATGTGTGGGCAACAAATACCTGTGAACAAAGAACACAAGTTCCTAGGAATCATACTTGCCTCTTAACTTACTTTCATTCCACACATAAAATATTTCAAGGTGAAATGCCTAAAAGCAATCAACTTACTGCACATTTTATCTTACACATCCTGTGGCAGCGACATGAAGCGTTTAATGAATCTTCACAAGAGGTAACGATTAGATTATGGTGCCTTGGTACATCACTCTCCCGCCCCGATCGCGCAAAATATGCTAGATCTCGTCCACCATTTAGCTATCCGCCTGGCCGCTGGCGCATTCAGAACAAGCCCTGTCGAAAGTTTATACGTAGAATCAAATGAGTGGTCACTCTATCTGCAGAGACCATACATCAGCTTCACCTATTTTCTCAAAGTGCACTCTAATCGGTAATATCCTTGTTCTGTCACCGTTAAGGATTTGACCTGTGCAACGCTTTTTCATAATCCACCCTCTAAGAGGCGGCCTTTCTCGCTGCGTGTGAGAGAACTTAACGAAGAGATGGATGTCCCACTTCTCGAACATCGCCTTATGTCTCCAGCTAAACTGTCACCGCCCTGGGAGTGGCAGGTGATAGAATGTGATTTATCCTTTGTAGAGGTCACAAAGCACGCTCTTGAGCATGAAATCGCAATGCATTTCCGCGAACTTCAATCGAAGTACTCGTGCTCGGAATTTTACACCGACGCGCCGGAGTTACATGCTGGCGTACCTTACGCGGCTGTTGGCCGCTATTTTACAGCATAAGCTGTTATGGACTCATTTCAAGAGCCGTTACGGTTCGCGATGATGGCGCCGCCGGTGTTTGGCCGTAACCGCTATCGCCGGAAATGCATAAAAAGTACCCGCTCTCTGTCACGATCGAACCCAGGCCCGCTGCGTGTGAGTCGGATACGTTACCACTGAGCTACACAACCGCTTGCAATCACGCAGCATTAATATTCCCTTTAAAGGAACGGCACGCAGGCACAGACGCCCCCAGCCTCCGCCAGTATGGTGGCGCCATCTAGTTAAGGTGCCTGCAAACGCAGCTTGCGCAGGCGCAGACAACGAGATGCGATTCAGACGAGGCACGCAATCAGCACGATTCCGATGTGAGATGTGCGCCGCGTATTCTGCATACCTCTTCGGTACACATTATGGCGTCTCCTCGCAAGGTATGAACCGCTGCTGAAGAAGCGAATCGTAGAGCTACGTGCGCGGCTACAACCAGGCATCATCGGGCTCAGCAAACTGCTGTGCAGAAAGCATTACAAGCCGCAGCTCGCCGTCGACGCCGGGCGGACACTTCAGATCGTTCTCTTGAAAATGAGGCAAAGACACTTTGCCGCAAAGACCCTGTTGCACGTGGTGTCGAAATTGGAGCAACTCTTGCACCGCTCAGCCAGCTTAGGATGTGACTGTGCTGCGTGTGCCGCGCAGGCCTGCGACTTTTTAATAAATAGGACGTATTCAACCCCCTAACAAGTATCTTCACTGCAGACACCTATGCAGTACTTTCCGCGGTGAAACATATAAAGAAATTAAAACTAGACCAAGCAATAATATTCACAGACTCGTTAAGCCTTGTAAAAGCGTAAACATTTTTACAAAAGCATAAAAATACTGGTTTTATTGAGCTTTACTCACTCTTGTTCAACGTTTATTTATCTCATACACATGCAATAATATGCTGGGTTCCCGTCCATAGAGGAATCGAGGGTAATGTGCTTGCCGACGAAATCGCCAAATCAATAGCATCGCAAGGTTTTAATTTTCCCGCTGCGGCCCCTGCCACAGAACTGAAGCCTTTCTTAAGAAAAAAAAAACTGCGAAGCCACTGGCAACGCTTGTGGGATGATGAAATGAACAATAAGCTTCACGTGATTAAGTCAAAATTGTGTTTGTGGCGCTCCACTACGAAAACACGAAGAACTGATGTTCTATTCCGTCGTCTCTGAATAGGACACACATATGGTACTCACAATTTTCTATTGAATAGGAACGATCCCCCAACCTGTGGTAGATATGGCGAGAGGCTCACCGTCCTCCACATCCTCCTGGAGTGTCGGGAAGCCGAAACAGAGAGGAAGAAATATTTTCCTCTAGCATACCGCTATCATGTCCCTCTACATACCGCTATGTTTCTTGAAGTGCCGCTGTTTAATGCCAAATCAGTCATCGATTTCTTGAACGATGTGGTCCTGCACGTTATTAGCCCAATAAATTCGCAGCGCATCCTCTCTCCAGAGGATGCCGCTGTGATCGTAGTTTTGTATAGCACATGCCTCCGGGCCCTTCTGTTTCAAGGGCTCTGTTTAGGCAATAGACTATTATAGTGCTGCTTGCCTATCCTTGCGTCTGACATATTTTGTATATCGTATCATTCTTTCTCGATGCATTTTTCAATGTCTATAGCACACCTCATTAGGCATTGCTATAACCTTATTACCCATATATTTTACGCATTTTACAGCGAGCATTTTAGGCCCCTTTACAGCCATGCCACATCTAACGTTTTTTCCACACCTCGTATTCACTATACATGTACCACTGACAAGCCATTATCATCGCCTTGGCGCTCTTTGCCCACATGTTCACTGGATGCGTCACCTCTGAGCATATTGATGTTCACATCGCCCATTACTAAAATGGCTGTGCGCATTGAGTGTAGACTAGGCAGTAAAGTGTCCACGAACTCAAAGAATTCGGACTTAAGTCCAATTGGTGGCCTATAAGCTACTGCAATAACAACTTTCGTAAGTCTTACTACTAGACGCTCTACATTGGCTGTAATACAAGTCAGTTCATTAACAACATCACAAGCTATGCAATTTTGGATGTGCATAGCAATACCTCCATCACGGTTAGCGGACCGCACAATTCCGTGATAATTATCTCCTGGTATTTTCGGTGGGTTATCGATTACAGAGAGCCAGGATTCGGTGAATATAGCCTTAAAGTTTACCGATAGGCTGCCGAAAAACGAGCATTGGCTCTTCATTTTATTTTTAATGCTGCGAGCGGTTAAATCAAATGCATTGAAGTAAGTAAACGACGCCCTTATTTCAGTGTTGCAGCTGTCAATGTCGTAGTCAGTGTTGCCAGGTTTGGCTATATATAGCCAAATTGGGCTACAGAAAAAAAATTTTGGCGTCGACTTCGACCAGTTGGCTATGTGGCTATATTTGGGCTACTGAATATCTGCGACTTGACTTTGCTTGGGCTATAAGTGGCGCCCTAATCGACGCTCCAGAGGGGCTCTGATCGAGTAGAAACAAATCTCCAAGGCTATATTTTATCTGACTGAGCCGGCAGGGGCGCGCCTGTGCCTGTGTGTGCGTGCGCGAAATTCCCTCCGCCCCCTCTCCCCCTCCATTCTCTGCGCCGTTCTCTGAGCCGGTGGCTTTGACCTTTGATGTACTTAAACTTACATCGCTCTACACCGTGAGACGCCCGATCCCCTGGCATAGGGATGAGCCTGGGAGTATAGGGTTTTTCACAGTACACTGTATTAACATCGCTATGCTCAGAAAGCAAAAAAATAGGGTCGGACGATCGTGGCGCCGACATGAAAGAAGCACGGGTAGATGACACGCTCCAATGTGTTCACGGCCATGGCTTCTTGATGAACTATCGCTCTGGGCACAGCTTTCGACCTGCTTCATGTTTATCACGCTAAGCTTTACTGCCATTCTCGTTTTCCTGCGAGATGAGTTTTTGTTTTGCTTACATTAGAGGTTCATTTCCATAGGTTAGACTTAAGGCCGAATCCTCCTCGGAGAGGAGAATCGAACCATGAGAAAGTGGGCCAAGTATGCGAGAAAGTGTAAAAAAGAATGGAAGCAAGACCTAGATCCCAAAATGAGTCCTGGTGCGTTTACTTATAGATGGTTTGCTCGTAACTTGGCCGATGCAGGTACTTATTGTGCGAATATCGAAACATGTTTGCACGATGCCATCAGTGCACCACGTCACATGAATATCATCAGTGTGTTAGATTAGCAGGTGAGGTGTCGCGCTGCTGGCTCGAGGACGGGGGTTGGAATTTCGGCTACGGCGGCCGCATTTAGATCGAAGCCAAATGTTGAAACACCCCTGTACTTAGATTTATGTGCACTTTAACGAACGCCAGGTAGTCAAAATGAATCCCTAGTCCCCCACTTTTGCATGCCTCCCAATCTTAAAGTGGTTTTGGCACGTAAAACCCCAGTAATTATTATTAATAGCATATCAACATGGTTTGCTTTTTGACAGTAACCGGTTTTCACAGGACTACCACTTATCAATTAGTCGTTTACCTTTGCTCTTTGTTAGCCGTCGCGGCTTTTGCCATTTCGAGCGAGTTAAGTTCGGGACGTGCTCGTCGCCACAAACGACTGCGCGCTTCTTACACTTGTGTGCCGTTTTGCGCAGCAACCGTTTAAAGTTCCGCTTACACCGATTGAGACAGCAAGTGGCATCTGTTGTCTCTCACTTCTTTTTAACCCATGTTCTTGGCGTGCTGGACATCTAAGATGGCGACCAGGTTGATCTAAATGGAAACCATATAGAGTGTGTCCCAGCAGGTAACCCGGGCCAACCTAATTAACGAGAAAACAAGATAGGACGATGACACAAATAACGCCAGATATCATAGTGCGATACACTGGTTTTGTCTCATACGAAAAGAAGCCGTGGGCGTGTCACCGTCGCAGACCGCTGGACAGCTGAAGTTTTTCTACGCCGCAGCTGGATGTCACGTGAGAGCTCAATGATGCTAAACATTACTTTGCGTTCACGTGAGCTAAAAAGCAGAGCTTGTAGTTAGTATTACTGTATATAACTAAAAATAATAACTTAGTACTATGTCTTAAAATAAAGGCACTATGATTTGGCCTTCGGCAGCGATTCGCTGCAAGCGTGATGTCGACCGTCACGGCGGCAAGGACATTTGGTTACAACGTGTTGTACAAAAACGGATTGCGTTGTTGAATGTGAAAATTTATATACAAATAAAACTGCAAATAAAAATGGCTATATTTGGCTACGAAATATTTTGCTCTCATGTTGTGTTTGGCTACATTTGGGCTACAAGTTCTCTAACTTTGGGCTACGCCGCCTCGTCCTACCTGGCAACACTGGTCGTAGTATTTATATTCTGCCATGTCAGCCATAACTCTGTTGGGTTATACACTAAAAACACAAACGTTATATCAACGCCAACTTCAACGGTGCATTTTATCCATATATTCTTGGCAGATAATGTTTAACTTGTCTGATGATACAGATTTCCTTGTTAAAAAACTTTCCGCCATGTCTCCAAACAAACCTCCATTCTACTTCTCGTTTTTGTTTTGCATTTTTCCTTCTCAATAGCTGTTCGCCCTGCCTTGTAAGGTGTTCGTTGACATATATAGGACGAGTTGTGCTAAATTAAGCCAATTGCCGTCGTAGATAGACGTGCACGCCTTAGCTAACACAGCTGCGTTCAACAACCTGTTGAACGTTCAACACTCTGTTTAGAAGGTCGTGCAGATCTGACCAAAAATTGTGACACTGTGTAGGTCGTTTGTAGCAAGGCCAACAAATAAAGTTCCTGAGACCAGTACTTACACGCGCACACGCTACTTCCAGGGAACTTTCATGTGTGACCATCTAAGAAGTAATCGCGTCATAAGAATTCAAACACCCCTTCTGGCACGATCACAATGGTCACAACGTTAGGATACGCAACTTGATTCGCAGTGAAAGATTTCATCATGTCTTACATCTTCACTTAGCCATGTTTCAGTTGCAATAACAAGATCTGCCGAACAAGTGTCAATTGCAGAGGGCAGTGAGTCCCGCTTATCACGCACGTTGCGAGCACTAGTGAATAAGATCGAGAACCCACGGGTAGATTGCCCACGTCATACCTATGGAGACGACATATGCGCATCACTAGGTGAAGTGGGACTGTTGGAACTAGCATCCGTGCAGCTATGATGTGCTTCAGCTTCGCACACACTATTATTGAGCAGTACGCGTAACATTTATTATCAATGTTCACTTTGTTCAGAAGAAATGAGTAGTGTTGATTAGTGCTTTTCTCAAATTGAATAAGCTTTTTCCTGGACTGTCGCGTTACTCTGCTTCAGTCTTCACCTACCGAGATTGTAGAGCGCCTAACATTGGAACGCTTTGACAGAATTCCTTTTTATTCAGATTTGAGGGGTGACATTTCTCAGTGGTATGTGTTAACCTAGTCAAAAAATCCGTCAAAGCGTTCTTGTCGGAACGACAACATTCTTGTCGGCAACGACAAGATTCTTGTTTGCAATGACAGAATTCCTGTTTGCTGCCTTGCGACACCGACAGCAATGCTGTTTGCAACGACAGCATGTCTGTTTGCAGCCTTCCGACACCGACAGCAATGCTGTCTGCAACGACAGAATTCCTGTTTGCTGACTTCCGACACCGACAGCAATGCTGTCTGCAACGACAGAATTCCTGTTTGCTGACTTCCGACACCGACAGCAGTGCTGTTTGCAATGACAGCATGCCTGTTTGCTGCCTTCCGACACCGACAGCAATGATGTTTGCAACGACAGCATTCCTGTTTGCTGCCTTGCGACACCGACAGCAATGCTGTTTGCAACGACAGCATGTCTGTTTGCAGCCTTCCGACACCGACAGCAATGCTGTCTGCAACGACAGAATTCCTGTTTGCTGACTTCCGACACCGACAGCAATGCTGTTTGCTACGACAGCATGCCTGTTTGCTGCCTTCCGACATCGACAGCAATGCTGTTTGCAACGACAGCATTCCTGTTTGCTGCCTTCCGACACCGACAGCAATGTTGTCTGCAACGACAGAATTCCTGTTTGCTGACTTCCGACACCGACAGCAGTGCTGTTTGCAATGACAGCATGCCTGTTTGCTGCCTTCCGACACCGACAGCAATGATGTTTGCAACGACAGCATTCCTGTTTGCTGCCTTCCGACATCGACAGCAATGCTGTTTGCAACGACAGCAAGCCTGTTTGCTGCCTTACAACACCGACAGCAATGCTGTGTGCACGATTGACTAGCAGATCGACACTAACGACGGAGCGCCAATATGGCGCCCGCGATTAGATGGGCACTGCGAAATGCGTCGCGGCGTCGACGCATGTTGGCTAATGCACGCATTTATGAAGGCACGAGGTGACACCAAACCACAGGTATTCGATAAAGTGTATCTTCATGAAAGATCGATGCAAGTAGATTCGTATGGTGAGCCATCAATGAAGTAGGAAAGACGTCGCGATGAGTTGCCAAGGAAGCCCTCTCTTCTGCATGGCTCCGGCATTATTTGTAAACGCTGAAAACAGTCGTCCACGCGTGTCAGCTGCGTGAAGGCAAGAGCGAGTCTACGGGTGCATGCGCACATGACCAAAGTTGCCTTCTCAGTTGGCCTGCATGCCGGCGTATTTCTGAAGCTGCGCGCGGCAACTACATGCGAGCACCGGTAGACACTATATAGACAGTTTTAGAAGATCGCTGTTTACGCTCCGCGCCGCTCAAATTTCATGCTCCGAGATACTGCAGGGAACTGCGTAGATTTCGCATTTGATAAGCGCGTCTTGCCGAGACGCGAGCGACGCGCTATCAACTCGGCTGCAAAACGACGAAGAAGCCAAGTAGACACCGCTATCACGCTCCGCTCAGTCAGCTTTGTAGCGGAGCGAGGGATGCGGTCTTCGTTCCGCTGCCGGTATGAGCGTCGTGCGCAAGCGCAATTATATCGTCCCCGCTAAGCGGTTGTGTGGCATTTGCTAGCATATGCTGGTCTGAGCAGGGCGGACAGCAAGCGCTCAGCTGAAACAGCTGATCGTATGCGCGCTCGATGTTATCGGAAGCGTGTCAATGTTTCGTTCGGTGCAAGTCGATCACCGCAGGGAGATTGTATTATACTTTGACTTCGTGCGTAGCTGTCGTGCCCAGTCTGCGTGTACGATGGCAGCGCATTCAAGCTATTTTACACATATCTTTTTTGTGTATGGACATTCCCCCTCTTGTAAGAATGAATACAAATTTAATTTCATTTTTTATCATATAATAAATCAATCACTTTATTGTTGTATCATAGGTTAATTACACCAGGGTCTCAATGTACAAGACTGCAACACGTAGAAGCAGCTGTAGAAAGCCTCACACAACACTGCCCAAATGTTTGCTGCTGGAACAGCATAGATTTATGCCATGCATGTTCCTCGTTCATTACAGACATGAAAAAGTGTGACCGCATTGCACAAAAGCAAATGCATAGGAAAAAAGTGCTTATAAAATGACAATGTCACTTCCTAGCACTGTGCACAATAGCCACCAAGTGAAGCACAGTGCTAAGACTTTCATGACAGTATTACAACCATACATACTTGCAGTAAAAGTTCCCTTTGTGCTAGTGTGCAAGATACAGTTGACGGCACCATGAAAAAACAAACAAAAAAATGCGTAGTATACAGGAAGCGAACATTAAAATAACTGACTAACAGAAGTGAATTTGGATCACTGCTACAGTCCCCTTTCTAACACTACAAATGGTTCTAATAGGAGTCAACCCTCTTGGTTTTCTGCCATGCATGTTCTAAGCAAGTCGATGCTCACAAATGCGTGTTACAAAAATGAAGCAGAACTATTTTCTTAATATTTATTTTTTTAATATTCTCACTCACTGTCATTTACACAGCATCCAGTCATGACCTATTAAACTTTCATACCACAACAGCAACAAAACTGACAAAAGGCATCTTGAATTTTTTTTCAAGCAGCTGCTTTTGTCCACCAATGCAACAAAGCTATGGTGTCTTTGCCAAGGCTGAGAGCGCAAGTGGCACGTGGTTAGCAACCAATGAGTAGAACAACCAGTAGACATAAAGCTAGAGCTAAGGCCACTTAACCTTTTCACATCGTTCCTTTCACACCGCGGTCAAACGCCAGCTGCACATTCAGCCCAAACCAAGAACAAAACCTATACAAACTGCCCCAGGGACACAGTGTAGAGAGCACTCACCGTCGGACAAGCAGTTTTCTTTTGAAACTTCGGAGGGAACCCTATCTGGACGGAGGGAACAGTTTCGAGAAAGCTAGGGCACAGATTGCGGCTCATTAAAGGTCCTAACAGGTTAGTACGACAACATTGCGATCATAACAAGCCCAGCACTTGAGACACAACATAGAAGATTGAGCGATATAGGATAACAGCTGTACGCTTACCATGAGCAGCGTGCTACTCCCATGTACATTTGGGATACGAGCAGATAACCCCACGTCATTGGAAGCCGCTCAGGCACACTGGAGCCTCTCAGGAAGCTAGAACACCAGTGACCGAGCTAGACATCGGTACTGTCCCTTACCCTGCAATTGTGGATACAGAGTGGAACACGACTGCAGCGTCATGACCACAGTGGGAAAATGACGCCCTCTAAATCACTACGGCGACTCCATCCGAGAAGGGAGGGAAGTGTGTACAAGCAATGCACCACCGCTCCTCAGTTGGAGGAAGCTTCACCAGTGCAGCATAACTGGGAAGCGAGCCCAGCCCGAGTCAAATTCCAAGAATCGCGTGAGGATCTGTGAAGTGTCAAATCCTTGAAAACCGCCAACTGATGCTTCAACTGTGGAACAGATGTATCTCTCTTAAGGGACACTGAATACTATCATTCACAAACACCTGATGTTCCGACAATGTCAGTGAATACTGGATTTCAAGACAACTCGCAGTCTTTGATTGGCACAGTAGACTGCAAACTAGCATAAAGCTTGAAGAATGTTGTGACAGGAAAGGTTTTGTGGCAGGTTTATTTGCCAGGTCATCACCTATGACAAGATGTGGGTGAATCATTTATAAAAGTTACACTTGCCTAAACAATGAACACATATGGAAGCTTCCCAACACAAGAAGTTTCGAGCAACTCAGTCGGCAGGTGAACTCATGGTCATGGGTTTTTGCGCGGATATGTCGCATCATTTTTATTTCCTTCCTAGTAGTGAGACTAGCTGAGCAAGTACACGAGTAGTGAGCAAGTACAGCTGTGAGGTTCTCCAACGTGTAGACAGTGCACTTAGGAAGAAACGGCCCTGCTTAAATACCATGGGGGTTCTCTTCATCCAGGAAAATATGTGTGCACATACAGTGCACCACACAATGGGCACTTTACAAATAATCTTGGATGAGAGGTGCTGCCGCATCTGCCATAAAAGCCCAACTTCATTCCAAGACTCATTTCTTTGGGCCGCTAGGATAATTAAATAAAGTAGGCTGTCCATGCATGGCTGCAACATAAAAGAAGTCTTTCTACGCTGCTGGCATCCTTGTACTGCCAAAATGAAAAGGGATTACCTCGAAAAATGAGATCACTTCCATGCATGTAAACATGTTTCATAATCCTAAAAAATAAAAAGTCCAAGCTTGACTTGAGCACCTCTCATGCGCTCACCAACAGAATTAGATCAACTGATGCATTAGTCTTCATGACTTGATGAATGAGTTTGAGCTTCAGTCCACTGCAACACTTTTGGTGATAGCCATGCACTTCGCTCAGACATAAAGCAGTTGCCCCAGAAAGTTGGATCATCATTTTTCAGTTACAAGCCTATATTTTGAAGAAAGTACATACGGTTAAATTATAGCAGCCTGCTACAGTTCGACGGATGACACAATTCAGAATTCATAAATACAGCTACTCTACCTTAATATTGACTCTATAACTCAATTTACAGAGTCAATTGTACCTGCAATCTTGAAATATGAAATAAACATTCAAATTCCGATTAGTTGTTTTCCACCTTATTAAGTAACTCACACAAATATGATACGTTGCCAACATTTAAGAAAACACACTGCAATGTTATATCGCCAACACAATACAAGACGTGGTTCTCAGATAGGAGGCGGATGACGGCGGCACATCAAATGCACCGGGTGCAGTGAGCAGCTGCTGGCAGTGAAAGTACATAGTGCACGAAACAACATAAATGGCTGAGATATAACAGTACATGCCATCGGACATTTTTACATAGGAAGAGCACGTTTTTCTTGGAACAGAGTACTCAGAACTGTGAAGACAATCGGGCCAACCTGGCACCTCAAATACTTGCACATTTGTGGGAGGGTACCAAATCATGATACGAAAAGCCTTTTCACATTTTGTGGAATATCATGAATTGGTCGTGCTTGTCCAAGAGCACATGTTTGAAAGCACCTCTTATACGTGTGCTCCAGCTCTTTCTTTGCAGACAACAGACAAGACGAAAGTTCCACTTGTGCTGAAGCAGTCCGGTGGGCCTGGTGCATGATGCACCGTTCAGCAATTTGAACAGGCACATGCTTGGCAGCTGTTACAAGCTGGAGTGCCTTACCAATGCCATCTTCAAATGGAAATGTTGAGGTACCCCAAAGAGGGATAAAACATCTGTGCGCACTTTGAAAGATGCAACAACTAATGCATGTTAAAGGTCATTGCACTTTCTCCGTACAGCTTTGCAGTCTGCTGAACAAATGCTAAGAGCAACTTTTAGGCGGCACAAATTTTAGCTTCTGTGACAATATCTTTCAACAACATAAAAAAGACTGCTTGTGTAAGTAGCACAAAATGTGCCACGTATGCTCGAGGAATTATGCATCATGATAGACAATACTAAAATAAAAGCCGAGAGCGCCATTCAGCAGCCTTCCAATATGACCGATCTGACAAGGGCTGTCCCGACCTTGACAAAATTATGGGTGGCTTTACTGAACGTAATCTTGCATCCACAATTAAACTTCAAGTGCCTGCCTATGTACCACGAAGAACCAGTACATGATAGCAACAATTCAATCACTTTCTTTGTCATGCCTTCCCAAACACAATGCATATAGTCAGGTGGCAGCCCTCAAACAAGATCAAGGCCTTGCAACTTGATAAGAGTTGATGGTCCCTTGATGCCACAAACAGGTTCCTTAAGCTGAGCTGCTTGAACCATTCCTTTGAGCCCACCACTGTGTGTCCTGTCAGGTGCATTCTGGCTGTTGAAAGGGTACTTCATTGTGCCTGCAGCCAAAGCATCAATTGTACTAAACATCAGAATGATATCTGCATTTAGAATGTTCAGATGGACACTGCAGTGAAAATATGCAAGATTTTAAAACACTTCCAGTGGTCAAACATTTCACGGATGGCCCTCATGCAAAATTGATGGCATCTCTCGACAGCGCAGCACAAGTGGGGAAAAGGCGCCATGTTGCAAGACAGCACCCACCGCAAAGAGAAAGAACCTGCCTAGGACTGTCCAAGACCTGCAGTTTGCATGAGCAATGCAAAATATTCCTAACATTCCTAGGGTTCATCTTTTGCCGCGACAAAAAGGGCAGCGAAAGAGAAATTTCAGATACCAGCTAGAAACGAAGGACACATTTTTTCTTGCGCATATATGCCACAAAACAACCAGCATGAGCAGCATTTTATCACAGCCTATTTTGCCACATTTTCTAGAAGTATAGCTACTGTTGAAGTAAAATATGATTGATTTAACTACATTATGCATTTTTATGCAAGGAAGTGAACGCTTGCTTTTTTTTTCCATTTGTGATTCTGACAAGTTTCTTTGAAACTTACAGTTGCACGACATCCTAAACTACACTTAACTGAGGTGTTAATTACAATGTCAACATCAGTGCACTGTAATGTTTCGAGTGGCTCGTGAGCATTGATTAAAATAATTTCAATTTTCAACAAACACAATCACTCCAGTGCAAGTGGTGGTGTTAAGGCTATTTCGCATGGCTTACGAATACCGCACGTCTTGGACAGTCCTAGTCAGGTTCTTTCAGCTTTGTGACGGGTACAGTCCTATAATATTGTCGCGGGTGAGACAACAGATACAGCCAGAAGTCAACGTCTTTATCGGAACCAGACCAAAAGAACAACGTTCTTTTAGTCGTTCATGTCTGTCTGCACATGCCGACACATATGAGCCAATATGGTGCACGCAAGGTCTATAGCGGCATTGCCACGCAGTTTCTGTTACACGAGCAACTAAGAGGTCAGCTTCTGTGCCTTGGGCCAAATGCTACTTAGAAACCACACATCTGAATGGTAAAAGATATGCAAACTGTCAAATTCCAAGAAGAATGGAAAACAAGTTAGTGCAATGCAGCTGTGTGTACTGTATCCTGAATTCACACGTCTTTATCAACATCACTCACCTCATGGCGACACTAAAATCACTGTTTCCATTTTTTCCCTTCCCACCATACAGCAGAAACTTTTCTTGCAAGTTTTTCAGCGATAGAAAAAATTGCACTAAAAAGGTATGCGCGTGAGCTAAACTGCCATAATTAATAGCGTTGCAAATAGTTTTCCTGGTTTTCAGCTTTGTATTGCTGTTTCATAGATTCGGAAATACAGCAGTCGGCCAAACTGGAAAGTGCAAAAGCTAATTCTGCGCTTCTTCTACAGTATCAGCTGCTAGCTAGGGGCACTTTCTGCACAAATCTGTGTCGTTACATCCAGGCACACCACTTATCTATGATCATAGGCTGCTGTCTGCCAATGCCAAACACGATATCATTAAGGTATTACATGTTTTGTCAGATTTGCAACAAATGTTAAAACCATTAAACGGCAGGCCACTGAAAGTGATGACATAATTGCATCATGAAATAGTGTGGAAAGTATGCAGTCGACATAAAAATACATCAGGCATGGTCAACCAAAACTTCTGATGCACCAAACAATTAAAACAAAAAGCAGCAAGTGGATAGCTTTCATTGTTATTGACTACAAACTTTCCTGTGTATGTAAAATCCAGTAAATAGGTTTGACAAGTTATTTGGTATTCTTCAAATCTGCAGCACTTACACCAAAACACGAATCAGAGAAACATGAGACATAAAGCTTTTTTGACAGCCTGTGCTTTAGTGTGTGCACATCACATTCAAATAATACCAGGATGCATAAGCAAAGAGCCCACATTCCTTCTCTCATAGACTTGACAATAGCCATTACAATTAATGGCAAAATGCTGTTTAACTGAGCTCACTTACCATCTATAAGCATACCTTGCTCCAAGCACCAGCTGCATCCAAAGTACCCATTATACTGCTTCCTGTTTAGGATAGCTGCTCTTGCTGAGGAGTCAACACAACAGACAACAACGTGCACTGCTGACTGAACAGTTCTTCCAGTGTGTGACCACACTAGCTTTCCAACACTGTTAATCTCTTCGACAAATTGCTTCAGGGAGAGCATTTGAATACCACACACCTGAAGCTAGCACATTTTGCCACAGAGTTAAAACTGGAAGTTCATTAATCATCACTTGAATTGGCCATATGGAGTTTTTGCTCGTATGAAACACAGGTGCCCCATCTGTGTTCATGGTCAAAGTGATGTCGCTCCATGTCACGTTCCTCTGCTTTCTAACACTGCGGTAGAGAATGCCATTCGTGATGTCAGCAAAAACACCTGACATATGAGGAGCAGATGCAATCTTCTGCAAAGTAGAAAGCAAGGTACTGCCAACCTGTTTTAGCAGTACCAGAAGCTGCTGCTTAATGTTGAATATCAGAAAAAAACTTGCAGTAATAATTAAATGTTGCAGCTTCTCACTGCTGCACGAAGCACAATTGATGGTGTCTTCGTCTTTGGCATCATTGTATCTTCCCAGATATTGATGACAGCGCTAGCAGTATAGATGGATCCTCAGTGCTTTTCTGTTTTTCCACAGCCTCCTCATATCATATGTAGTGCATGGCACAACTTTCTCCCCAAACAGAGCATTTATTAAAAGAGAAGTAATTGTAGTTGTGCCCACGTAAGACCTGAAGTAACAACATATGCCAGTATGAGCAGCATAGCCTGTGCCCTTGTTGTTTTCTGGTTTGGAAGGTACTCCTCCGAGAGATTTGTGAAGTACATGTACCGCATGCTCACTTTCTTCAGCACCATTCTCTGGTTCACTGCCTGCATCACCCTTGTGCCCTTCATCCATCCACTTCCGAACCATCATCACTCAACTCAATTCATCGCAACTGAAGTTCACTGTACCTTCATACGCAGTGCCTATTTCACTTGTAGCTTGGTTAGTGTCTTCTACGTCGCTGACATGTGCACTCGTGCTTGCACACGCATACAATTCTCAAGCAAAATTGGAGTTGATGTGCCTAAGATTATCAGCTTCATTCTCGCTTGATTAAACACTACTGACATTTCTGGAAGGGCTGTTCAGGTTTTTCAGGTTCATCTGAAAGTGCAAACAAATAAGAAATTTTATCTTCTAGGGATACCAACTACAAAACAAGTGTCACATTCACAAGAAACATACATACGGCATAGGAAGGCAACGGTGAGATTACCACTCTTGCGCAAAGCCATTCACTGATTATTTTTGTAGCGCAAAAAAGGACTGTGTTGCTCTATATATATTGAATTGAATTATGGGTGCGACAGTGTATGTGCCACGTGCTAACTTCATAATGGTGCAGGAAGGTGCAGGTTTACCAACTCTGTCTCGGGTAATGAACAGGACCCTGATAAAATGCACTCCCTAGGGAGTCTGCTATTATTCTGCCATTAGCCACCTCCGGCTGTGTCCTTTTGCAAATACCCTGCCTTGTACATAGAAGCCGCGTTGACACAAGGACGTAGGTCAGCTTAGGTACCACTATTAGGAACATGCACGCGTGTGGCTGTTGTTCTGTAAAGTGCCATCTGCTGGCGCCCGCTCGGCACAGGCACAGAGTGCGGCTGAGGCAGTACGCTCCATGCACTGTCTGCAATTACACCGCCCAGTGCTTGGTAGTAGCAGACGACACACGGAACACAGAGCGCCAGTGGCTTTCTGCACCAAGCGGGTGCCAGGCACCAGCAGATGGCACCTCATGGAGCATTGGTCACATGCTCGATTGTTCCCTCTAACAATGGTAGATCCTGTACGTTGCATTGTTCGAGACTAAGAACGTTGCTGTTACACGTGAATTATTCAATTAATTTTGTGGCACGTCCTTCCAAAATAAATCGCGCTACCATAAACCCTCCAAGATGCGTTACCAAAAAGCCCACATTGCAACCCTCGTGATCCTTGGTTGCAAGCAACATTGGTTGTAACTGCACTCCGAAGAAACGTGCGCGTCACGATCGAGTGCTAGCACGAAGCAATTCCCGCTTTCCCCGCGTCGTGACAGATCGATGCGCGAGGCAGCACTGAAGACTACGCGTTTCTTGGCTCAGGAAGCACACTGGCGGCTTGTACGCATCATAGTTTGCACCTCACGCAGTAAGACTTGTAGCTGCTTTTTGTTATTCGCAGTATGAAATACTGAAACTTGCAATAATGACACGTACCTGACTTGCAGCAGTGGATGACCTTGGTCTTTTCAGCATGTACTTTCGAGTTTTCTGTGGCACTTGAACGTTCGAGTCCGGCTCCAGGTACTGCCTATAATGCTTCCTTTGCTTTTGGGATATTGCGACGTTCGAAGCCAAAATTTTTCACTGGGGCGAACACTGCGGGGCAGTCTAGTGTGACTATACGGACTATATTAATATAAAGGTGTAAGCAATACCTAGTCGCGATCACGTCAACTGCAAGCTTTTAGTAAGCTTTAGTAAGCTTCGCTTCGCTTCGCGTTAGTGATCAGAATCACGGTATTACTGACGACATCACACAATGCTAGGCCAATGTCAAATTATAACGGGTTAGAATATAAAGGTTATTATGTCACTAAAAATGCGAAAAAAATGTTCTAATTTATTTGTTTGGCGTGATTACAGCCAAATGCCTCATACGCAAGGATGTTACTGTACATCGGTTGCCGTGAAAGCTTGTGAAGTTGCTGAAGGCAGTGAAAGCATTCAGAAAAATGATGAACTAATAAGTTGTTCATTTTAAATAACCTTATAAATAAAGTATTTAGAAAACTGACATGGGAGTGCAGAGGCATGCATATCAAGAAACAAGGAATGCATGCACATACGATTGATTGATTTATTGATTGATTAAATGTTTTTGCTTATGGGATGGCGAAAGGGAAAATGTGCTTTGTGTTTCTGTTTCTTCGCAAGTTTTACTTTGCTAGCACAAGATGCGATCTAAACAAGCTAGAGAAACACAACAGCGGAGAAGATGGTTTTCGGATATTGCAATAGAGAAAGATACTATATCTTAATTTTACTCATGCTTGCTCATTAATTAAGAAGCACACACATGCCAGACAAGAAAATGGCTAGATGAATTTTTGTGCCATATGAACTGATCCTACCATAGACTCAACCGTGATCGATGTCATTGCATATTTAGTGGCAATGCTACCATAATTTCGTGTGGCAGCACATTCCTAGAAGCGGTGCGCACGATCTACACGTTAAGTAAACCATGTCGTACCTATGCTATATTTACTCGGCAAGGATCTGAGTGGTGTTGCAGAAGTCATGGGCAGCTTTTTTCGTTGCGGGGTCCTCTTTCGTCACAACAATAGACTGGATTTTTTTACAAGTACTGCTCCAAGAGGGCACATATGTAAATGGCAAATGGAGGCCGCGTGTAAATGGCAAAAGCAGGCAGCACAGCATCTCTAGGGCACCCAAGGGGCAGCGGGGGGATCAAAGTTGGAAGCAAGTAGGTCCTTGAGTAGGGGCCTCGGCGAGCCCCAACCCATGGACCAGTCTGGATTGTGGTTTTGGTGTCCCCATTGCCGCTTCCGTGTTCTTGAGGCGTGTGGTGTCGCGGCAACTGTACTCCAATATAATAAGAAATAATGGTACGTTGTTACAACTAGTAAATAAAAAAGAAATATCCAGCCACCACTAACTTGCAATGCTGAGTTCTGCCCCACCGCGGCCAGTTAATCCCCGCTATAATGCTCTGCTTCGAGTGCACCTGTTGCTTCTAGAACAATTACTTTTGTATGATTCAGGTTGTTGAGAAACCTTGTGCTTATGATCTGTATTTCAGTGCCCAATGTGCCGCACGCAGCTTCGGTGCAATTACAATTAAGCTTGTAATTCCTCTTCATTTATTACTCGGGCAGAAATGTGCAGTCTTTTATTAATTAGTTTGTATGCATGATCACCGTTTCTAAACAGAATCAAGCTGTTTAAGGTTTCCTTGTTTCGGCGGTGTCATTTTGCATAATAATATCCATGTGCGTATATGTAATTGATCAGCTCCTACGTTAATGATGCGTGTGCTGCATTGCTGCGGCATGAAAAGCATGTTTTTGTGTTTCCCTGTAAGCCGCATTGGCCACGCGCTCTTGGCCTTCGTATATATATATATATATATATATATATATATATATATATATATATATTCCTGGCTAATAGACGCGGTCAGCTGCTTGACAATGCATGACAGAGCGATGAACCTAGCGTGCATGCCCAATCAGAGAAGTTACAACGCAAACGCTCACTTCCAAAACTCTTTTTGATTACTGCAGGGCCACGATTTGTAGCGATGCCTTTCGCTCGATCATATGCCCCTCTTATCATTCACCGCTCATGGCCGGCTAGGCCAGTATTTTGTAGCGATGCCTTTAATGTAATAATGTCTTTACGCGCTTATCGTGCTTTTTCAGTGGTCGGAGCGACGGTCCGCTCGCATTATCAACGGGATCAGCCGGCCTTGAGCGGTGGATTATAAGACTAGAGTAGAATAAGTCATAATGCCTTGATACAAAATCGCGGCCCTCTTCGCTTTGATAACGCGGGCGGGGCGTCGCTCTGACCCCTGACAAAGCGCGAAAAGTGCAAAAAGGAATATCATCGGAGACGGAATCGCTACAAAAACGTGGCCCGCGCGCATGTGCATCTGTGTCTGTGTTGTGCGAGTTTGCGTGCACTGAAAATTTTTTTATTGCGCTCAGAGAAATCTGATCATGCCACTCTACATGACGCGGTGGGCAAAATGAATGAACGCCAACAATCGTGTTTATTGAGCACGTATACAAAACACACAAACGATCGATGTCAAATTCATAATTACCCTTATGAGTTGGGATGCCATTTTAAGAATGCTTAAGCCTGACACAGTTCTCACCATTTCTTATCATTAAGCTTCTGTACAACTGTACAACTTTGTACCTTCCACCCATGGAGGGAGGAAAACTTGAAAAAAAAGGTGTTTTTCTTTCCTCCATGCTTCCACCCACTACTGTTGTACGGCATTGCTTTAGCAGTATTTTTCTTTTCTGTTTTGGTTTGGTTTGGGTGATGCAGTGGGGGTCCGGTCGAAGTCGCATGCCAATCCGCATCCATAAAATCCACGGCCATAGCCACAGCTGTCATCTAAGCGAGAACGACTGCGTTGCACTGTGTTAAGCTCGAGATGCTTGTATTAGTTGAATATGAAGTGAACATGACCACTGCGGTTGTCAGGCACACTGCAGTGCAAAACTTTAACCCAGAGAATGTCGTGGATTTCGATCCAATTGTCCTCTACGACATGTGATGGGACGGCGATGCGACAGAGTGCTGCACATGGCTGGTAAGTTCTACTCATTCGTTAATAAGCACACCTTAAATGTTTATACGACTAACGCTTCGAACGATTTAATCTTCAACGGCATGTGTTTTGTCCCGCTCATTGTGCAGTAAGCAAATGGCCGGCGCAATCTCGTAGCGTGACTTTGGGGTTTAGGCCTGGCTGCTTGAGACGTATCTCTTCTTTGATTAGAGTCTCGGGCAGTCTGCGATATGTCTGGAAGGGTCGGCGTTATGAAATGGGGAGGGGGTGCAGCACGCACTGCCGCGGACGCTCAAGGTAGACACTGCTTCGCAGGAGGAGCCATCGGCGCAAATGTGTGCTTCTGGCAGTTAGCAGCAGAATTTTGGTTTTGGACACATAATTTTGGGCGTAAATGTTCAGTGGCTCCGTATTTAATCTGATGGAATGACATATGCCACATGAGAACCTGTCTACTGCATGAACGGGTATCTGTCATGTAGTGGACGTGGCAGCCACGCTTGCAAATGCTTTGCATTCATGAAAGGATGAAACGAGAGTAATGCCAGGGGGAGACCAGAGGAACTGATATTCTGGCCTGATTTGTTATTATGACACTGGAATGTTTATCACCTAACATTGCTGCCTGTCGGCAGTGTCAGCTTTGTAATGCTTCGTTAAATGCAATGCAGAAACTGAAGAAATGGTGCTGCACACGTCGAAAAGGCTCAGAAAGCTGTCCTTAGAAAAGGGCAAGAGCACCAAAGGTATGGCAACTGAAAGTTGACAAGATTTTAGATTTATATGTTGTTACTGATTTGTGTCATGTGGCTGTGCTTTATATAAAAAAATGGCGTTACATGCTAGCATTTTTTACCCAAGCGCAAACCGCATGCGAGCGATTTTGTGCGCGACGGCGACGAGCGACGGAACAAGCCGTCGTGCAAACTGATCGCTCGTTCTTGTCGCTTGATCGCTTGGTTCTGGAAATCTACAATTCTTCGCCCGGAGCGACTAGCTATGAGCGACTAGCCAATAGCGCGAAGCCAGAACAGGATGTACACCCGGCGACAAAATAAGTCGGGGCATGAAGTCTGAGAAAAAGCTGAATATCTTCGTAGCCTGTAGCAGTAGCAAGTAAAACTGTATACGACAATATTGTTAGCATATTCTAGTCGAAGCCCGAAATGCAAATACCAGGCTACGTTGTGAGGCTGCGGATATATTCAGCTTTTTCTCAGACTTCATGTCCCGGCTTATTTTGTCGCCGGGTGTACATCAGTCAAGTACAACCGATTGTCGTACGGAACAAGCGATTGCCTCAATTTTGATACGCACAAAGATTAGAACCTAGTGCAAGACCTTAAGAAATATTTATGGTGCTGTGTACAGTAAAACATATCAAGTTAAACTAATAGAGCATGCGTCACACCAGTTACGGCGCGTATTTGCTGCCCTCATACCAGCAACACCGGGGAGACAGCGCTCAAAGTCATCGCTCGCGTGTGGTACGACTTGTAGGCGACGCGCGAATGCGACAGCCATCTCCGTCGCGTCACTTGTCGCTGTCGCGTGCAAGATCGCGTGCATGCGATTTATACTTAAGGCTTGTTGAAGGCCTTACAAGAGCATTGCATCTTTTTGCAAAGGAAGTGAGCTCTGCAGTGGACACAATGTAGTGCATATTTGTGCATGAAGACATTTGTGTGTGGCTTTCTATGACTTCAAATTGCACTTCTATGTCTGTGTTCATCTTATTGAGTAATTTTTACAGGAATTATAACTGCCATGGCCTCTATGGCACCTTTGTCACAGGAGCATGGTAAGAGTACATTTTTTGTACAGCACTGTTCAGTTTCAAGCACCAATTTTTTCTAGTTGTGCAGTACTTCACACTCACTGATATTCGTCCATGCTCAGCAGTGCTTACTCACAGCCACTACCTTACAAATGGACCTTTTTCCAGTAAGCGACCCCTCTAGCTGCCGCCACTTGAACTAAATTTGACGGGCAAGACACACACGCTCCCACCGCTTCTCGCCTCTACGCAAAGCATTGTAGCGTTTGACCAAGCAGTCTCTTGCGACGGCTGTCCCTGCTTTTTTTTTCTTCTGTCGCTTCTGTTGCTGAAGCAGCTTCTCATTGTCCTGCTCTAGCGCGCATGTATTTGCTCACATGTAGCAATAACACATTTTACATTTACCTATGCAATGGCAGCATGCTGATGCGATGTGCAGGCCATTTGTAACCAAGATTTGAGAGATGCGCCGGCTTTTGTTCTTGAGCAGCTTGGTCAGTACTTTGACTCAACTGGCGAAGGCATGTGTGAGCGTGAAATGCGCCTTGGCAGGACTTTCTTCAGGATAAACTCGACCGTCGTTTTGAGTGGCTCGACTTGAAGGAGGCGGTCAACAGACGCATGCACGTGCGTACGTGCTTGCCCTCAAGAGCGGGCAACCCCTCTCTTCCTAATCTGGTTGGCCTCTTGAGGCCAACCAGATTAGGAAGAGAGGGGAAACATGTGTCAGCTCGCCGTCTCTGAATATATACACAAATGAAAGTGTGTTTTTAGATAAGTTTTAGATTCGCCATTTCCTTCATGCATATCTTCAGTGTTCTCACGCGTGCGCATTCATACAATCAGTGTTCCGCCTTTTTCGTCCCCCCTCTCCCCATGGCTATATATTCAACCACCTTTGACCACAATAAACAGTTGCAAGTAGCGCCTGTCCTGTCTTTGTTCCTTCCTAATGTGCTGTCACTGTTGGCGCTTCATCTTTTGAAAGTGGATCAGGGGTTCCTCGTAGGGATCCTCGAGCAGTTTGGTCGGCCTTCTCATTTCCCTTGTGCCCAGAGTGTGCCGGGCACTACATTATTGTGTGGTGCCATTCTAGGGTGGCGCCTAGCATGCTGTGGATTTTGTGTGGAATGGTGCCCGTTATATATGAATGCGCCACTGCCTGGGAGTACGTCAGGCCTAATGGAGATTGTTCTTCTGCTTCTGGATCTTGAAAGGCCAGTGCTATGGCTGCTGCCTCCTCCGTGCAAGCCAAAGGGGTCCGAATGGAGCCAGTTATCACTGTGGACTATTGTGAATTTGTTGCCACTCTATGCACGTTCGTGTAGTATATGTCTGGATTTCTTCCATGTTTGTTTTCTAAGGTCTTTGATTGTGCTTTTCTTCTGCTTTGGTTGTGTTCCGTGCTCATGTTCTTTGGGATTGCTGAAACAAATTTTCCCTCTTCTGTATGTTAAGCAGCAAAACTTTCTTCCCTGCTGTACTGCTCACTCAGGGGTATCCCACCTTTTACAGCAGGACCCTTCCTAGTTCTGTTGAACTCATATGCTGTCGGTGTGCCACGACCACCACCGTGGTATATTCTTCATATGTGACGTAAATACCAGGAGCGTCCACTTCTTGATGCTCGTGTGTTTTGGTAGCTCCGGAGAAGCCTCGTATGCTGCCCTGATGATGGCGCTCACTTTGGTCGTCTTGGCCTTTTTAGCCTTTGAAAAGGGAGGCGAGTCAATGCTGCAAGCTGGATCCTGTTCGTACTTGCCAGAGAAGTCATCCTTGATAAATGCTGCACAGGCGTCCTCGGCACCCCAAATGACGATGTCTTTAACGCTGTCGAGTGTGCTGTATATGCAGCATCGTTTAAAACCAGTCTGAATCTCAGCTGGCAGGCCTCCTCGACCATTGTTAACCCATGTTGAGACTTTGCTTGTCTCCAATGATGGTCCCCAAGCATACTTTATTAGATTTCTTAATACTAGTTTTGCTTTCTACTTTGTTGTGTATATTTACTACAGGTTACAAATAATGTACTAGTAAAGCAGGCGCCCATGTGCTGCTTGAACCGAGGTGTGGCAGAGGAATGCCATTGCCTCGGTACTTTTGCTAGCTTTTTTCATGAATATAGGTAGAAATTTGTTGGTAACACAGATTGAGTAGCTTCATTAATTTCGAGAAATAGGACCTATGTACAGTAAATACAGTATTTTTGTTTGCATGTATATGATGGCTGCGTGTGAATTACTGTGCAATAAAACTTTGAAACCATCAATCAAAGGTGTATTTTCTATTTAGGAACTGTCTGACAGCATAATCAAGCATGCTTGATGACGCCACTAGGAATCGTATTCTCGGAAAATCACATTCGGAGGTAGTTTCACTTTTGCGAGAATCGGCACTGCATGCCTGCGCACAAGCGTCGGGAAAATGCAAGAGCTTTCGTGGGCTGAGCCAGGAACTCTCGCGAAAGTGAAACTATCGCTGAAAGTGAATGCCAGAGAATACTGCCGCAATTGCGGCCTGTCGGAATAGAATGTTCCGACAGGATTACAAACCGATAGGCTGAAACCGACAGGCCGACACCGACAGGCGGACGCCGACAGGCTGACACCGACAGGCTGACGAGCCGACAGGCTTACAGGCCGACAGGCCAAAATAACATATAGCCGACAAGCCGACAGCCTGTCGGATTTTTTGACTGGGCATGTCTTTTGCAAATTCATCTTCAACCCCACGGTCCTTAATCATTTGTTGTAATTGTTCCCCATTGTTGCTGAATAGGACAATGTCATCTGCAAACTGAAGAATGCTGAGGTATTTGCCGTTGATCCTCACTCCTATGTCTTCCCAGTCTAAGAGCTTGAATACTTCTTCTAAGCATGCAGTGAACAGCATCGGAGAGATAGTGTCTCCTGGACTGTGGCACGAAATGCATTTCGTTAAAAGAGGACAGAAGAAAGGAGACAGCGAAGCACCAAACTACCAACTGTTTAATGACGGCCTCAGTACATAAAGAAAGAAAGGTCAACTTCTGCGCTTGCTCAGAGAGCCAAGGTGTGACATAGAACGACATGGTCATAACATATGTTCAAAAAAGCATATTTCTGCAGAATACAATGCGGTGCATGTATCACTATCACAAGCAGGTCCTTTCTTTTTAATAAAGAACGCTTCCAACAGCTCCCTAGAAGTTTTTTCCCCACTTTGGCCCAGAATCGATATTTGCTTAAAGCGTGGCTCACAAGGACAGGCCTTACAGTGCGCAGGAAGATGCGCATTGTCACACTTACGAATACTATTGGCATGCTCGCTCAGTCTGTCATTAATGCAATGCCCCGTTTGGCCAATGTAGGACTTGGCGCAGTCTAGGGGTATCTCATAGACCACTCCTTGAATACAGTGCCTGACAGGGTTGGCATGCTGCAACTGGCATCCCAGCGGCCCATCGCATGTGATACGAGGGCACAATTGAGCCAACTTCTTGGGAGCTGAAAAGGAAATGGGAATGCCATATCTGGTAGCCACCTTCTTGAGGTTATGGCTCACACGGTGCACGTAAGAGTCTACCTCTGGCTTAACACGCTGCCTTTCCTTCGAGTGTGCTTTCACATTGGCAGCGCTAGCTTTCAGCTTTGGCTGGAGGGGCTCAATCATAGAATTTAAGACAGACTGAGGGAAGCCAGCCCTTAAAAGTCTCTCAAGCTGATTGTGAAAACTCACTTGCATCATATGCACACATGACTTGCGCAGAGCCAATTACAGGCAAAGTAAAGCGATCCCACACTTCACAGTCTTAGAGTCCGCCGAGTCGTACTGTAACTGTAGAAACTTCTTCCTCGCTCACCTGCTGTCATCATCGTCATCCTGACTGTTGTCCCATAGAAACGCCATGTTTGCTCATCGACCGCTCTTCCTGTGTGGTACTTCACGGGTTTATACAAAATGGTGCCGAAATGCGAGAGCTGTATTATTCAACGACCGAACAGCCCCCAGGACCGATTGACGACGAGCTCACGCACGGATTCACCGGGAAGAGCGGAGTCAACGATACCGACAGCCCTCATCCACCCACCGACAGTCGCCTTCTACAAGGAATCCGAGCTGATCATGGATAGGGATCTTATCAGAACAACGGTAAGCTTCATTTTCGATGATTTCGGCACGGCACTCAATCAGGCCGCAACTACTTAGCTTCATGCATGAGTAGTCGGCTCGAAATGCTTTAGGAGAAGCTTCGTTTTCTAGACTAAAAGATCAAAGTACTGATCTCGGACGATGACATATATGAAGAATATACTATTCAGGTAGACTACGTGGATAAACTGGTTACACTGGAGCCTAAACTCAGCCTTGCTATGGAGATGAGACAGAGTGTAAACAGCGAAAACGTGTCACATATCCTAGGAAGCAGTATGAGCATCTTGGTACTCTTGTTCCTTGAAGCGTTGCAAAACTACAACCGGTAAAAGATAGTAAGACCGAAGTTGCAAGCCATGACCGCATTGAAGAAGGTAAGAGAAAAAACTGCATAAAGACAGAAATCTTCAATTACATAGAAATACCTACTGAAATCAGTAAGAAGAAAACTAGGCATAGGACAAGGCAAGATGTATGCACTGAAAGATAAGCATGGTAATATCATCAGCAATTTCGATGACATAGTAAAAGCAGCAGAAGAATTCTATACTGACCTGTACAGTAGCCAAAACAGCCAAGCTTCTTCCATTCGAAATAGTCATGAACCGGATACAGAAGCTCCTTCTATAACTAGCGATGAAGTTAGAAGGGCCTTGAAAGACGACCAGGGGAAAAGCGCCTGGAGAAGATGGAATAACAGTAGATTTAATCAAAGATGGAGGAGATATCATGCTTGAAAAGCTTGCGGCCCTTTATACGCAATGCCTCACAACTTCAAGTGTACCAGAGAGCTGGAAGAACGCCAACATTATACTTATCCATAAGAAGGGAGACGTTAAAGAATTGAAGAATTACAGACCCATTAGCTTGCTTTCAGTATTGTATAAAATATTCACCAAGATAATTTCCAATAGAATCAGGACAACACTTGACTTCAGTCAACCAAGAGAACAGGCTGGCTTCAGGAAGGGATATTCTACGATGGACCATATCCATGCCATCAATCAGGTAATCGAGAAATCTGCGGAGTACAATCAACCTCTCTATATGGCTTTCATAGATTATGAAAAGGCATTCGATTCGGTAGAGATATCAGCAGTCATAGAGGCATTGCGTAATCAAGGAGTGGAGGAGGCATACGTGAATATCTTGGCAAATATCTACAAGGATTCCACAGCTACCTTGGTTCTCCACAAGAAAAGTAGAAAGATACCTATCAAGAAAGGGGTCAGGCAAGGAGACACAATCTCTCCAATGCTATTCACTGCATGCTTAGAAGAAGTATTCAAGCTCTTAGATGGGAAGGATTAGGAGTGAGGATCGATGGCGAATATCTCAGCAACCTTCGGTTTGCAGATGACATTGTCCTATTGAGCAACAAGGGAGAGGAATTACAACAAATGATTGAGGACCTTCATCGAGAAAGTGCAAGAATTGGGTTGAAGATGAATATGCAGAAGACAAAGATAATGTTCAATAGCCTGGCAAGGGAACAAGAATTCAGGATCGCCAGTCAGCCTCTAGAATCTGTAAAGGAATATGTTTATCTAGGTCAATTACTCACAGGGGACCCTGATCATGAGAAAGAAATTTACAGAAGAATAAAATTAGGTTGGAGTGCATACGGCAGGCATTGCCAAATCCTGACTGGGAGCTTACCACTGTCGTTGAAAAGAAAAGTGTACAATCATTGCATTCTACCGGTGCTAACATACGGGGCAGAAACTTGGAGGTTAACAAAGAAGCTCGAGAACAAGTTAAGGACCGCACAAAGAGCAATGGAACGAAAAATCTTAGGAGTAACGTTAAGAGACAGGAAGAGAGCGGTGTGGATCAGAGAACAAACGGGGGTAGACGATATTCTAGTTGACATTAAGCGGAAGAAATGGAGCTGGGCAGGCCATGTAATGCGTAGGATGGATAACCGGTGGACCATTAGGGTTACAGAATGGATACCAAGAGAAGGGAAGCGCAGTCGAGGGCGGCAGAAAGTCAGGTGGGATGATGAGGTTAGGAAATTCGCAGGCGCAAGTTGGAATACGCTAGCGCAAGACAGGGGTAATTGGAGATCGCAGGGAGAGGCCTTCGTCCTGCAGTGGACATAAATATAGGCTGATGATGATGACCTACTGAAGACAGTATTGTCGTGCCTAAAACCGGTAGTAACAAGGTTAGAGATGTGTATGACGAAAACGAAGACAGCTATCAACTAATGTCATCATCATGGACTTTATAGACGCGGCAAAAGCACAAGGATGAACACGAAGTAGCTCCGGTATAGCCACAGGGATACCGAAAGCGCATTTGTACAGTGTGCAGGGCATGCGAACGGTTCAAGTAGCAACATGCTGTTCGACAATGTATGTTATGAACAGTCCAGGGAGGGTATTCTGTAAGAGTCCACCTAGTGGACTGTCCACTTTGGCTGTTGCCATTGGCTGCCGCTGCACGAGCGTGAAGGTGCCAGCCAGTATCCTTCGCGCTCGTGAAGCGGCAGCAGCCAATGGCGACATTTGAAGTGGACTCTTACAAAATACCCCCCAGAAGTCCATGAATGCCTCATTTTCAATGCAGAGTCACGGTCCTGTCCAGGCAAGGTAACAAATGCTCATTGTATTGATGACCATGAAGGCGCACGCCTGAACCGAAGCAAAATGAATTCCAGCCAGTACAGGTGCCAGCAACAGGACGCCCATCGACACTGCGCAATCAACGCAGAAGAGCGTCTGGCCACTGCCTCCCTCGGTCAGAGCTAATAGCTTAACTCTCAAAGAATCATACGTGGCACAAACAACCAACTTCCGACCATTAACACTGCTTCTGCCACAGATATCCAGAAAAGCAAGGACATCGATGCGTCTGAGAGCAGACATCATCTGCGCAAAATCAAAGCAGTGCAAAGACAGAACAAGGTGTCCATTTTACCGATTGCTTTGCTGATGCTGCACATGTCTTGATGACGTTCACACTGTTTCAAGGAAGATTAAGCTACGACCACAGAATACCAAGCGCCCGCTACTGATGTTCAACGTTGAGCAACGTCGTCTCACACCACTACGTGTGCACATAAAAATTGACACGACAAAACAAAGTACAACTGCGAGTTCGGTAAGGCAACAAGGACAGGGCACAGATCCTGGTGTATACCGATCACAAAGCGAACTTGTACGAACCAGTGAACAACGCCGCCCGTGCGAAATTTCCTTCCCATTATCTGGCCTGGAACTTCACAATATTTTTTATAAGGTGTAAGCGTACTGTCTCTTTACCAAGAACCCGAAAATAACCCTTCATGTCGCGGCGGGGAATGTGTAGGAATATTTAGTCGCTCACCTTCCGTCATCATCGTCATCGTGACTGTTGTTCCATAAAAATGCCATGTTTGCTCATCGACCGCTCTTACTGCGTGGGCCTTCGCGGGTTTCTACAAATTCCTCTTTTTCTCAGTAACAATTCTTTTTTACCTCGAGGAAGTACGCACAGCCTCGAGGTAAAAAAGCATTGTTGCAGTACGACTTGGCGCACGCTAAGACTGTGTAGTGTGGAATCGCTTTACTTTGCCTGGAATCGGCTCTGCGCTAGGCATGTGTGCATATGATGCAGGCGAGTTTTCGCAATCAGCTTGAGAGACCTTTAAGGGCTGGCTTCCCTCAGTATGTTTTAAGTTCTATGATTGAGTCCCTGCTGCAAAAGTTGAAAGCTAGTGCTGCCAATGTGAAAGCGCACTCGAAGGAAAGGCAGCGTGTTAAGGCAGAGGTTGTTCCTTATGTGCACAGTGTGAACCATAACCTCAAGAAGGTGGATACCAGATATGGCATTCCCATTGTCTTTTGAGCTCCCAACAAGTTGGCTCAATTGTGCCCTGGTATCACACGCGATGGGCTGCGGGGCTGCCAGAAGCAGTACGCCAACCCTGTCAGGCACGGTATTCAAGGAGTGGTCTATGAGATACCCCTAGACTGCGGCAAGTTGTACATTGGACAAACGGTGCGTTGCATTAATGACAGACTGAGCGAGCATGCTAATAGTGTGACAATGGGCATCTTCCTGTGCACTGTAAGGCCTGTGCTTGTGATCCACGCTTTAAGCAAGGATCGATTCTGGGCAAAAGTGGGGACAAAATGTCCAGGGAGTTGTTGGAAGCTTTCTTTGTTAAAAAAAAGGTCTGATTGTGTTAGCCATAGATGCAGGCCATTGCATTCTTCAGAAATATGCTTTCTTGAAAATATGTTATCATGACCATGTCGTTATATGTCACACCTTGGCTCTCTGTGCACACCCGGAAATTCTCATTTTTTTGTATGTTCTGAGGCTGTCATTAAGCAGTTGGTAGTTTGGCGCTTCGCTCTCTCCTTTCTTCTGTTCCCTTATCACGAGATGCATTTCGCACCACGGTCAAGTATACCCAGGAAATATCAGCACCAACTTGCCCAAGAAGAAGAAGTTATTTTAGATATTGTCTCCTTGCCTGACCCCCTTCTTGATAGGTAACTTTCTACTTTTCTTGTGGAGAACCAAGGTAGCTGTGGAATCTTTGTAGATGTTTGCCAAGATATTCACGTATGCCTCCTGTACTGCTTCATTACGCAATGCCTCTATGACTACTGGTATCTCTCTACTGAATCAGATGCCTTTTCATAATCTATGAAAAGGTTGATTGTACTCCGCAGATTTCTCGATTACCTGACTGATGACATGGATATGATCCATCGTAGAATGTCCCTTCCTGAAGCCAGCCTGTTCTCTTGGTTGGCTGAAGTGAAGTGTTGCCCTGATTCTATTGGATATTATCTTGGTGAATATTTTATACAATACTGAAAGCAAGCTAATGGGTCTATAATTCTTCAATTCTTTAACGTCTCCCTTCTTATGGATTAGTATAATGTTGGCGTTCTTCTAGCTCTCTGGTACACTTGAAGTTGTGAGGCATTGCATATAAAGGGCCGCAAGCTTTTCAAGCATGATATCTCCTCCATCTTTGATTAAATCTACCGTTAATCCATCTTCTCCAGCAGCTCTTCCCCTGGTCATGTCTTTCAAGGCCCTTCTAACTTCATCGCTAGTTATAGAAGGAGCCTCTGTATCCTGTTCATCACTATTTCGAATTAAACTAGCTTGGCTGTTTTGGGCACTGTACAGGTCAGTATAGAATTATTCCGCAGCTTTTACTATGTCATCGAAATTGCTGCTGATATTAACCTGCTTATCTTTCAGTGCTTACATCTTTCAAATATCCTTTACTTTCTTCTTGTTCAGTTTTGACAGTTCAGTGAGTTCTATCTGATCTCTTGAGTTGAATACTTTCATGCTTTGTCGTTTCCTTAATTAGGTCCTTTGTTACTCGAAAGAACTTACCTACTGTTTGCCTTGGCACCTTACCTCCCACCTCACTCAGCATCACGCGGCATGTGAACTTTAAGAGCAGCAATGCAATAAATTAGGAGGAGAACCGAGTTGTTCGATTTCTATGTGCGTTATGATGTTGCTATGTGCTGTACAAACTTTTTTTATTTCCATGCAAAGTGAGACTCATATGCTCCACAAGTGGCATTGTGTGCTTGTGCTGTGTTTACTTTCTTAAGTATGTTTTCTGCATTGAATTCTTAAAATGAAGAGAGCCTTTTCATATTCTTCAGTCAGGCAATAAATGCAAAAGCAGTTTCTCAAGAAAGTTTAAGCAAAGTTGATGCTGTCCTATCATAAGGGATCTCTGTCTGCATTTAGTTTGCGCCATAAATTTCTTTATCAGATTCGTAAACTAGTTCAAACCAAGAATCTGCAAAACTAAACCGTGCCTTGTTGATGTACGAGGAAATGGATTGCCTGGTGGCACTGTTGATTTTCTTATTTTACGTGGTCTGATTCTTTTATTACATGTAGATTAGCATGACAACCAGTGGCCGCGCCAGGTTAACTATCTAAATTTTAAGAATACCATGTACCATGGTCCATGCTAGGTACCAATTTCATTTTTGCCTCTGTTCCATGAAATAAAACAGTAATGCAGACATTTCTTTTCAAATTTGTGGGAAGCATTTGCTTTAAATATATCTGCAGCTCCTGTCACATGCAAAGTAGTTCAATTTTAGTAAAATTCAGAATTTTTCTAACGAAATGCAAAGTGAAAGAGATTACATCTGTAGGCCCACACGGCTCTTCCAATTACATCAGTAGTGTCACAAACAGATTCATGCATCAGGATAGCTGTGCTAGTGATGATGGCATGTGGAAATATGCTCCATCCTGACCCTTGATTGATTGTGCCGTATTATGCATTATGGCAATAATAAAATAATGAAAAAATATTTTTATAAGCTTATACTCTGCCAGATAATTCAAACCTGCTTATTTATAAGTTGAACACAGTTCCTCCGGGTAGTAAGAGTGCGGAATTTTGTTTAAGGAAAGCAGTGCAAGATTTCAACACTAGTGCTGCACTGGTGCCATCACAACTGGCAAACCATGAGTGGGCAGCAAAATTCGAAGAATATTTATCGTTATTGTGCATTCAAATGTGTAAAATTGACTTGCACGAAAGCTACACTCTCAGCTGCATTTATATATGCAGATTAAGTGCCCAGAACATACAGTACAACTTTAATTAAAAATTGTGCACCTAAACAATTCCTAGAACTAGCATTCAAATGCCAATGTAGATCAATTTTATATATAGCAGTGACAGGTAGGCATACCTATAGTCTGTACCAAAATAGTATCTATGATTGATAACTTTTTGGGCAAACTTAATGTCATACTCTAGCTGCCACACTTAAACGTGAAGCATGCTGGATACAAAAGCACCCACAGACAAGCTGCTGTCAAAGTTCTCCACTGTCTTAGCTTCCCCTTCTTCGTTTGCAGTTCATAGTCTGGATCGCCACATCTTTTCTGTGCAGCAAACTTTTTTCTGTTCTCCTCAATGCGCACACCTGCAGCCATTTGTCTTCTTGCATTTCTTTATTTGTTTCGCAGTGCTATCTTCCAAGGGTCCTCATCATTTTAGCCATACAAATAAAGGAACCACAATAACGAACAGTAATGTGTACTCAAAGTACACTACTGCTTCATTTAAGCTAAACAAAATGTGCCATCTTTTTGACATAATACGGTTGTAGTAATATTAGTAGAATACATTACAAACCAAATACCATTCCATAAGTGTACTGTGCACTGAAGTAAATCATACATTTCCGGCGTAATTTCCTGTACATAGACTACAAGTGTCTCCCAAAGTGTATTAGCTGGGTACTTGATAGGAACACTTTACCTGTGACTCACCAGATAAGTGAAAGATAAAAAAAAATCGATAAATTTTTGCTTTCCAGGGCATGAAAAGTATGCAATGATGCAAGCAATGCAATAGTTCAATTAGGGTCACTTTGCGAATAACAACAATAAGGTACCATATTCATCCAGAAGTGCTGCGATTGCGGTTAGTTTACTGTCCATACTTGGTTGTTTCATCGCGCTGTTTTGAACACAATACACAAAATTGGACGCAGGCAGGAGCATGAAGTGACAACAGTTTTATTTCGGACATGTTAGTGTTGCAATTACATGAGATAGGTATACAGAACACCCTTATTCCCAACCTTCATGCATGGCTTCCCATGGCTTCCTTTTTTTGTGCCACGCATTAGTTCGATTTTACCCGAGGTTAGATTCAGGGTAGAATTGCTCGCGCATTCACCTTCACCTGTTGACTGCTAATGAAACAACTCAACATTGTTGTATTCCACATGTGTAATTATGGTGGTTTAATCAAACATTCGCATGCACGAACATCTATTGACATGCGTTAGAATATTTCTTGGGTTGGTTATCTGCTGACAGTTATTAGTGCTCTCTGAGCCCGAAAGTACATTGTCCAAACACAAGTGTCAACATCAGGCTTGAATAGCAACATAATAACTGTCAGCAGATAAGCAATCCAGGAAATATTGCAACACATGTCAATATAGATGTTTATGTATGCCACTGTCTGATAAACCCACCATAGTAGGGAGGTTTAGTATAGCGGAAAACGCTTACGTTAGCGTTAGCGTGCGACGCAACGCTAACGCAAAGAAAGGCTGCACTGCACAGTACAAGGTAGTTTTTTAGAATAGCGGAACGGAGCAAAACGCTAACGCTAACGCAAATACACTTGGGCGCCATCTCGAGGCGGATACAGCAAACATGAGCAAACCCTCTCGTTAAGCCTACTCCGCCGCTAATCGAGAACATATATGGAAAACAACGCCCATTTGTCACCGGTACGCCGCTGTCGAAGCATCATCACACAAATCTAAAGCAAACACGAGCATTAGTGGGGAACGAATGATCCGATCAGTGCAGGCCGACGACTCGATAGATTCGAAGTGGACGGCTCTCGCTTCAACAGGCGCCGCCATCTTGCCCTACGTACGGAATCCCTTGCGTGCGTTAGCGTTGAACGCTATATTCGGGAAATAGCGTACGTACGCAAGAGTTCTGGCTACGTTTACGTTCTGCGCATGCGCAGTTTGCAGCACGCAACGCTAACGCTAACGCTAAATCCTTGCGTTTGCTGTTTTCCGCTATACTAAAACTCCCTAGTTACACATGTTGGAGACGACACTGGAACAAGTGATTGCTGAGGCATTTCGCAAGTTATCCTCACATGAAGGTAAATGCGCGAGCAATGTGCCTAGTCTAACCCCGGGGGGAAAACAACTAATGCATGACACAAAGCATGCAAGCAACGGTGACACGCAGGCATGGTGTTCGGGAGTAAGGGTATTCTTTACGGCTACCTCACATAAATGTAACGCTGACGTGTCCGAAATAAAAAAAAAGATGTCAGTTCACACTTCTGCCCAAGTCCAACCCCGTGTTTTATGTTCAAAGCAGTGCGGTGAAAGAAATAAGTTTTTCATCCACTTTGAATTACACCTCGCTCTCCAACCAGTCACACCTTGCTATTTATGTTACGGAGTAGATGGCGTTCAGTTCACGCTCCCACCTAGCCATGCTGACGAACGTCGATGAAATCACGGTGCTGGCGAATCACGAGTGCGGAAGCAAACATTCGGAAAGTGATATGCTCGCGTGATGCCACCGCTGCCTCTCTATCGCTTGTTGCTTCGAGATTGAACCTCTACATGTGCTTCTCGTAGTGCGGGACCTTTTCTGCAAAAGAAAATAAAACAGCAGTCCTGGCAACGCACTTATTGATAATGATCCAGAAGAAATGGCTTTGAAAGCTTCTCAGATACCCTGCCTAGCCTATCCACAGGCATCTGTCTGGGTGATTAAGCAGAACACAATTTGTTGTTTTTAAAAGAATACCGAGAGAAAGATTCTGTATTGTTCTGTACTGGTAGCTGTCAACCCAGCACGCACGCATGGTGCCTCACTTGCTCAAAAACAGAGCGAATAAATTATCACATTAATCACACTCTAATGCAACCAGTTAAAACATGTAGCACGTGCAGCGCAGCTTCAGATGTGAAAAAATGGGCTATTCACATGACTGACACTTGACGTGGCAGTCTCATTGTACCAGATAATACAGACGTCTACACACATTAGACCATGCTACAAACATCTGGCTACACCAGCACTTGACGAGACAAGCGGTTTCCCCTGTGCTTCCAAAAGAAGCGCACGAGTGGAATGGAAAGCCTGGCAGTTTTCGGTGACACGGTGACTGCATGCCATTTAGTTATTATACCACGTGACCACCACGTGCATTTTCAGTGACATGAATTGCTTCCTTTTTCATCTCCAAAGCCCGCTAGACATGGTGCGTGCTTTGAACTGGTTGTGTATTTAATTTGCGGCGCTCTTGACTATATGAAGCTTCGTACCCTAATAATGGAGTCGACAGCCTAAAAAGACAAAAATTGAGACACAAATGATTGGTGTCGGTACTTCATACTCTTTTAACCTAGTGCAAAGAGCACATGAGGCGAAAAGTTGTTAGTTGTGAGCAGCATTTCTGAGCCTGACGCGCAGTTGTAGCCCAGTTACTACGGTGTCGTGCTGCTCAGCCATGCTTGGTCACAACTTCAACTTAGTCCTTGGCAGCCGCACTTCAGTGGGAGGAAAATGCACTAATGCTCATGCACTTAGATTCAGGTGCACATTAAAGAAGCCCAGGTGGTCAGAGTTAATTTCAAGTCCCCCCCTACGGCGTGCCTAAAATCAGGTCGTGGTTTTGGTATGCGAAACCTCAGAATTTTAATTTTAAAATATTATGGTTCTGTGTTTTTGAAGCAGGGTATCATCCTGGTAGTAGTTAGGCCGCGAGTTATTACTGCACTGCCGTGACACGAAGGAACTCAGAGTAAACAAAAGCAAAACAGTTTGTTGGAGAATGTCCATATCTTGCAGACGTTTACAAACATGTCTCTGCATCACGGTGTAAGAATAAGGAGAGGTGCTGACACTCTCCCCCCAACGCGCGCGAAAGCGCCGCTCGCTCGCGTCCAGATTATGTTCGGCTTGGTTGCAGCTGGTTCGGCGCCGTCGTAGAGGGCTATGCGGTATGCGGTCCCAGCCTCGGCGGCAAGGCGCGTGCTGCCGCTGCTTCGTCTGCCTGCTTGCATGTGCGGTTGCGCTGTTTTGAAGGCACGATTTTTGTTCGCGTTCGTTTCATGAGCTTGTGCTTGGGTATTGTCGCCACGGGCCCTCGACGAAGGTGGCAGCGGCCTTCTGAGGGGCGTTTGAAATGGCTAGAAAGTGATTCGTTCCGAACTGCAATTCTGGATACCTGACTTGTGCGGAGCGTGTGCCTTTATTCAAAGCGCCGTCCGACAGCGGTGTCTAGAGTAGTGGCGCCGTGCAAATCTGAGGGCAGACCGAACTCTAACGCCTACCGACCATGTCTGCACCAGCCATTTTTCAGAACATACGATATCGATGGCATATTGTCACGACGTCGAAAGCTCGAGGGACAAACGAAACGCACTTGTCGGCAGAGGCAGTAACAAGAACGGATGGTTAATTTTAAAATGGCGCGCGCTAGTCACTGCTTCTTCTTCTTCTTGCTATGTTTTTCATAAGTGCCGATGTGTCTTATGCCGTCGTACTCGCCGCGCTAGACACGTGGAATTATTACTCGGAGCTCTCGATAGAAGGATTCCCACCTTATTTCCAAACTGTCCAAAGAATCTCACACGGTCAAATAAACCTCGAAAGCCGCTGCGGAAGAGAGAACCTCCTGTGTGCCGCAGTAGTTTGTGCAAATTTTGCTGCATCTAAAAAATATATACTGGGTGGTTTACTATCATGCACCAAGATTGGAAAATATGTAAATGTCACGTAGCTGGGCAGAACCAAGGTAATGTTGTCTGCCGTCACTTGGAGATACTCAGATTATTTTTTATTCCGCTTAATTACATAATTATTTTCATAATTGATTAATAAACTCTCTTAAAGCTATAATTGGATAAAAAAGTATGAACAAGAGAATTGTACAGCAGCGTGGAAAACTCCCAATATAACTTTCTGTTGCTCAATACGTGATACATAAAAGTGTTTTCCGAGCGTGAACGAAACCCGGGAATACAGAAATATTTCCGCGCGACTGGCCGCTCGAGGCACTTAGCGTGTATTCGTGAGCTTCTTTCATGCTCGGAAAAACACTTCTACGTAGCGCGTATTGAGCAATACAAAGCTGTATCGGGAGTCTTTGATGCCGCTCTACAATTTTCTCATTGACACTTTTAATCTAATTATAATAATTGAGAAGTTGATCAATAAATACAACTAATTATCTAATTAGGCGAAATGTAAAAAATAACCGAGTATCTCCAAGGGACGGCAGCAACATTACTATGGTTCTGTCCAGCTACATGACATTTGCATATTTTGAAATATTTGTGCACCCTGTAATATACTGCTGTTTTCTGTGCAGATGTGTGTCTGATTTTCAAATTTGTTCCATCCTGGCTACTGAATTTTTTTTACAATGCGCGTGCGGTGTATATTACACGCTTGCATGTTTTTATACAACATTTTTCCACTGTGGGAGTGTATGAGACCGCAAGCTTCTGGGATGGTTATCACCTATTAAAATTATCGAGCTGCTTCATGCACAAGTTTTTTCGTATTGTGTCTATGCAAAAAAAGGTCTATGGGCTTATTGAGTGGTGGGTGTAAGTGTATTTATGGACAGGCTGTAGCATGCAATGTCAAACACGCTTACATTGGCACATCCTCATATGCAATTTGAGAAAAAAGAAAGTTACCTCTTCTTTTTTTAGAACCTGCAAGAGTCACTCAGTCCTCAATGGACGAAAGCCCAATGAATAATATACACGGTCTATGTTAAGTGGAATTGGTATAAAAAAGGCATTTGCTCAGGTTTTCATCAGTAAACTGTGGTAGTGATGCTCTAATTCAAGATAGACACCTGCCTTCGTCCCGCCTAATAAATTCCCATTTGAAAGAGTTTTTACATAGCTGATGTGCATTCTCATCTTAAGTTCTAGCCATGAACAGCCACTTTGCTCTAGTGCATTGCATATCGGAAGCTTGCGCCGTTTCATTTCTTAATTTATATCGCGGCCACATTGAATTCACGCAACGATGATTGAACGGTTTTCTGAGTGTGAATGGAAGCAGCGATAAGCACGAAATACATTTTCTGGTGCGGTCACTATTTTCTTCTGATCGAGGGGTAGCACGTGGGCTAACACTTTCATTTGTTTATGGTTGGATGAACGGCTAGACCGGACGAAACAAATTGCGCGCGCGAGGGTAACTTCAGTGGGCTTTGAGTGCTGCCCGATTGATCCGTGTTCACGTCATCCACGCCGTGCACAAGGAACCTTCATGTTAGCGAAGCCTGGTACACTTATCACTTTAATGTGAAATAACGTTTTTTTTTTCGCGCTTTGAGATTTAATCACTCCACTACGAACGAAAATTTAGCGGAGGCAGAGGAATGCCAAGCCGCCGGCGCCGCTAAGCTGGGACCGCTGGCCGCGGCGCCCTCTATCTGCTCGCAGCAGAGCTACTCGGTGCGCCCGCGCGCGGCCGAACATAATCTGGACGCTCGCTCGCGCGCAGTGTCAACACCTAAATATTCTTCCACCGTGCTCTGCATACACCTTTGTTGCTGTTACATGCAGTTCTGTATGCCAAGAAAGGATAGGATGCTAGGATATTTTTTCAAGTGCTTTTGAAATTCCTGAGAATTGTGTTCTGTTTATTTTCCGGCTTCAAAGTTTTTGTTCACTTTGCATCTCTATGTGCACCCAATGAACATTTCACTGCATCAAGTTCTTCAGCAGGTACACTCCTGTTCGTTTACTTACGCATGCAGAAAGGGCTCGGAAGTACCGAAAGAAACTAACTTGAGAACGTGACTCTATTTAAGTCCAGTTACTGGCCTTGTAGTGCGGCATGTTGACATAATGTTCCCTGTAGACCAACATGCAATATTTAAAAATAAAACAAAAGCTTACAGCTCTAGTTCCTACTTCTGCCAGGTGTGGACTTTTCTCCGGCAGCTGCAAAGTAACTTTTGTGCAGAATTATTGTGTTGGCATTCTGTAGAACACACAGAAAGCTTTTGATGTAGAACTTGTTACACACACAGTTTCCATTTTTAAGAAGAAACGTCTAAACAATTAAAAAATAACCCATTCCAAGTTCACGATTTTTTAAACTGCATTTAGTGTGAAGACATTACATCCTTCAAGTATATCCTTGAAATAATTATGTGCTATGCAGTAAAAGAAACAGCATGGTTCTGATATAAGCATGAAATGCTATTAAATAATGTCGGTGGGAAATTTACAAGGTAGGAAAGTTTCAGAGGATTGACTTACACAGTGGATTCCAGCATTTTGCTGAACAGGATGTCTCGACCACCTTTCTGCGTGCAGATGAAGCAGGAGGTTTCCCACCGCTGATGGCATTATGCAGCGCCCCAAAACTCGGGAGCACAAGTGAACATCCATGATCGTCGGAGCCCAAGAGCCTAGAAAGTGATTACCAAGCAACTTTTAGTTGAAGCAAGTTATAACATAGCTGCATCATCAGCCTTTATTTATGTCCATTTCAGCACGAAGGCCTCTCCCTGCGATCTCCAATTACCCGTCTTGCGCTAGCTGATGATTACATAGCTTGCCAAAGCAAGACATGTAGCTGGCAGAGAGTATAGAACTATAAGCAACCATTTTTCATACGAAATACAGACAATATTTTATATGGTTCAGTGGCAAACAAACAGCCCATGTAAAACAAAAGTTCAGTTCAACGCAATATTACCCAAATACGTAAGTAAGAAAATGTTTTCCTTAGTACATACTGTGCTGTTTCAAATTAAAATTTGAGCAACTGTTATAAGTGTGTTGCAGATAGAAACAAGTTATTTTTTGGGACAATATATGTCATGTGGACCAATTTTTTTTATCAGTTGTGCTTTTACCTGTATGTTCTACGATGCTGCCACAAAACTTCTTCTTTCTGCGGTTTTACGTGCCAAAACCAGTTCTGATTATGAGGCACACTGCCACAACAATATTTTTTTTACAGTCTGCCTACCTGTTGCGGCCCAGTTAGGGGTCGGCTACCTAATTAATCTCTTCATTGTAGTAAATTTTAGTGGCTGCGCCGGTCCTTGTATTTAAGGTAAACAAAACGGTTTGAATGATGGGCGATTGCATTCTTTAGCATACTGATAGCTTTTCATGATTCTAGTGTACATGTAGCGACAGCACGAGTGAAATAACTTGAGCTGAAGAGATGTTCCTGAGAATTTCGAGACCGCCTCACTGTTTTGAAAAATCCATCCTCAGTTGTGTAACACATGCGATAATGAGTTTGCTTTCGGACCTGCCACATTTTCTGTCTCTCACCCACCCCCACGATAGCAACATTCCCTCGCATTAACATTGACCTGGGTTTCCCATTCACTTCTTTTCTATAATGCATAAAGAAGACGTGGAGAATAAGCTGAACACGAATGTTTCACCGAAACTTCGTAGAATGTTTACCCCTAAAGACAGCCTTAGTCACACTTTAAATGAAAGCTGACAACAAAACACCTGTCTCAGTTTTTTTGCTTTGTTAGCACGACAGTTAAAGTGCACGTGATTTCCTCGAACATGACAAATCACGAACTATAACATCCTTAAACGTGAATAATTCATACAGCGCACCCACTTTCTTAGTGCACGGTTTCTTCACAACTTACGAAAATTTGGAGATGGGGTCATGTAGTATCAATGATGCGAGGGTCAATACAGGAATTGAAGCTTCATTGTAAAAGATTTGCCATGAGGTTTAGACAATGGAATATGGGAGAGAAGGTGAGAAATATGAAGAGCACTGTGCTTTCTGACGGTACAGACCACAGGGGGAAAGAGGGAAAGATATGGAAGTTGGCCAGTGTAAATGCCGGCTAACAGGGAGCAAGGCCGGTATGGAAAGTGGAGAAGTGTCAAGCCAAAAAAGAAAGAATGGTTTATGCCTCGTATGCATCCAGCTCTCAACAAGAGAGGCTTGCAACTAGGGGTGTGCAAGTACTATGCGAATAACAAATAAAATAGTGATGACTCGTAAATGCAAATATATTTCTAATACTTTTCAAGTATTTCATTGAAACTGAGCCCAACTAAACATGAAATTGGAGCAAAAGTGCTTTAAATTCTGCCCCCCCTCCCCCACGGCCACAGTCCAGACAGAAAACATCAAAGCTTGCGTAGTGGAGCAGACTATATCGCTTAGGCAGCCATATTTTACAGGCTGTACAGCGATGATTCGCACTCTCTGAATAGTCCTGTGCACGCGATGAAACTGCTTGCTTGCTCCTAATGCTGCATTTCTGCTGTTAATAAACAATGCTTCATAACGTGCTATGTACTAATGATACAAATGTGCTAACTTTAAGAATACAAAGGTGTGAACATCGTTTCATATTAACTGTGACAACGACTGTTCAACAACGAACAACGACTGTTCATTATCCGAAAACTATTCGATATTCAATTCACTTTGCTTCTGGTACTATTCCATTCGTATTCGATTCAATCTCAAAAATCACTATTCGCACACCCCTACTTGCAAGCGTAGGACCAGGCTGATCACATATTTTCGGGGCATGCAGAGATGCTTTGTGAACAATTTTTATGGCAATAAGCAATGCTCTATTTTGCGTGCACTTGGAAATGGTCACCTTAACAATGGCATAGGTTGGCAGCATAAGCCGATACTCGTTCATGCTCACTAACCATTATGTTCGCATGCTGTGAACTCACTCATGTTCCTACTCACGTTACTACTCATGTCCACTCACCAGCACAGACTCATGTACATAACTACGTCCAGTCGCACTCATTGATAGTCACTCACATCCAAGCAACAACACCCCGTCACTGATTTTTGTTCATACTCATAAGGCACTCCTTCCTGTCAACATCTACGTCCACTCACACCTTTCTCAATCACTTCAACCTTACCTCACGCCTCTGAAATCAATGTGGAGAAGGTGAGCCAACGCCTTCACGAGTGAGTATGCCAACCAATAAAAAAAGAATATGTTTACTGATTTTCTTTTTGCATTCAAGGAATTCCACTACAACACTATAGTTATGGGGTCAACAGCTGTCCGATAGATCAAAAAGCGGCATAATGACTTCTTGCGTCAGTACCCTGTTACGGTGTATGCTTGGAAGTGGTACATTTAATGACAGATTAGTTGCACTAGTATGACAACTGGCACGAATTTGATGGTATTCTACAACATGCAGTGACTGTTAAATCAAGTACAAGAAATTTAAGGATGCTGTACTACACAGAAAAGCAATGCAGCTTTAGTAAAATTCCCTTGCAGTACAAGAGAATTCATGCCTGAAAGTTCTTGCTGAAGAGCAATGCTTTCTGCAGGTCCTAATAACAAGAAAAAAAACTGTGTAGGCTGCACAAATAGAAAGGATTGTTCTTGTAAATCTGTCATTTAGTTCTTTAAAAGAAATGAAAGGCAGCTGTCAGTATTCTGTTCCAAAGTGACGAGTCCCACTACCTGCTCTGCTTCATTTTCTGATGTTGGTGGTCCACTTGGGGCTGCCCAATCGACAGACTGCACTTTCACTTTGGCCATGTCGGGTACGGTGTCGCCTGGCCCAAGGTCAACACACTCTCCAAAAGTTGAGTCCAAAACCTGTAAAAGATCTCACAACTTTGCCATCAGTTCCGTCATCTTATTTTGTGTGTTTTTCACACACGGCCGTCAGTGAAATATTCCGTCAATTGGATATTGACAATAATTCTAGCGTCTTCTGGAAGCCAAGCAGAATGCGCAATAAAAGGAGAACATTAAGGAGCGATTACAGCTGTCGCATTAGGTCGATCAAATACAGCTCAAATGTAAAGAAATTCGTGTTACTGTGGGTGGTGGCTCAGCATGCAAGAAACGTAAAAAATGGAAACTTGCAGCCACGCCACTTTGAATTTCCCGCCTTTTGAACCACGTCACTTATCGTCGGGTACTCCATTTGGCGTTGTCCGGTACTCGGGGCTTAGAAATATATAAGATGAAGGAGTGGCGGACTAAATTAAGAGGATATTTTACCGGGCAACATTTGCGCATAAAACGGCTCATGCAGCGAAACTACGGTTAAATAATGTGCGATGACGCATCTGTCAGCGGCGGCGCAGTTTGGGCGAACAATTCAAAACGGAACGTTTGAGTTTTACTTCTCTCCGCGGCTAGTAAGCTACGTTAAGACAGAATTTGTGTTTTCTACTAACCCGTACTGGACATTTTTCTTTAAGCTCCGAATTAAAAGCTAGAAACCTCGTCACGTCACATTGTACAGCTGTGAGCGTGATAATGTTTTAGTCGGAAAGTAGCAGCTACCGCTCTCATGGAAAAAAAGAGGCATGAAGGTGACACTGGCGGCGCGGACAACAAATATATACAGCCGTTTGCAGCTAAATACATCATTTGCACGTACCTGAAATTTGGATGTCGACAACCCAACGACGCCGCTGAGAACGGGGCATACCGCGATGGCTCCTTCGAGGCAAGAACCGTTGCCTCAAACGTGTACGGCCGCTTCGCTTGGGTGTGAGGCACTTCCACCAAACATTTCACGCGCGACATGTCTCACGCCGATTGTGCGAACACGAGAAAACGACACAAGCGGCAATGCGACACCGTGAAGCCGCGCTGAGCTGCCTTCGTGGACTTGGACAAAAAGAAAGCGACAAGATGACGGTTGGTGGCGCAGACGAAGTAGCGGGAAAATAGCGGGAACATCAAGGTTGCAAACTGTTCGCTCCGACGTTTTGCCGGCTATGATGGCGTGCGTTGAGGCTGTTTGATTATTTTATTTGTTTCTTTTCCGCAAACGGAACGGTTACGATCAATTCCTTGTTCGCCTTTTTACTGTGTCGCTTGGCATGACATCCTTGCGTCCTTGTGCAAATAAGCAAACAACGTGTAGTGCTCCAAGAAACCCCGCCCGTGTCGCTCGCGTTTTCTCTCGCGGTCCTCGTCTTTCTTTATGGGTAATAGGTACCAACTGCACAGGTTGAAGTTTTAATTGGCCCCTGAACCATTTTTTATCGAAGAGGAGAAAGGCATTTGAAGTGAAAATAGGCGATTTCAGAAATACTTTGCCGCGAAAAGTACTTCAATGCGTTCAGCAGAAGCGGAGTTATTGGCAATCAAACACGGCATCCGTCCGCTCTGTTCCCGTTCCTTCTTCAATGCCTTGCACTGCGAAGGCTACGGCGAGGTGGGGGGTGGCCACAACTCTCCGCCTTCCCGTGGAGCGCAGGTTCAAATTTCATTTTCGATGTTAACGTAGACTCCACGACGTCTGATTTCGGTGCCTACGACGCGCTAAACGTAAGCCAAACGCGGTTCTTCTCAGCGAGCCGCAATGCGCTTAGCCACTGGACTCGTGGCCGCAGTCCGTGACGGCCGCGGTATCTACGCTACGTAGCCGACCGCGGCTGCCAATAGCAGCCGCGATTGGGAATCCACTTTATTACGAAATACAACGTCCGATCGTTTGTGGTAATGGTTTAGAGTCCCACCAGTTCAATGCTGTTCGGAGAGGTTCTCGCTAGACGTGCCGGCGATATATATGCACAGGACGTGTCCAATGGTTTCTCTTCTTCCGTAAGATGCAATGTTAGAGCTTGCGTCTGTACGTGTGACCTGGAAATTTCTGCACCCCCTCTTTCCGTCAAAAAAAAAAAAAACTCTCAGTCCTTCCATTGGGGTGGAGATGGAAGACCAGCGAAGATGTACTATGGTGGGAATTAGATATTTCCAATTATGACTATTCAGATGTGAGTGGAATTGGTTATTTGAACTATTAAGGAATGAGAAATATATATGATCCGGTGGTTTTCATTCATTTAGTGACCACAGGGACCATGGCCTTATAGTCGCTACAGTACACCGCCATAGGGTTTACGGCAAAGGTCGGCACGTTCTTCATAAACACGTCACCAACGCTGCACGCGTTCGGTGCGAACGCGGCCAAAAACTCGCCGTCGTCGACAACAGTCGTGCGCGTTGTTTGTGTTATACCGCACACAGCCGCTGTCAAAACGCGGGCTACGTGACGGAACGGCTAAACGCCGTTGTCGACACTGTTAGGGGAGAGGTGGGCGAGAGCCCAGAGAGAGTCGACGGCACAGGCGGCAGATGCCGGCAGGGCTACGCGTATGCGCCGCAGTGGGAGAGTAGTAGTAGTGATTTTATTGAAGAAAATGACGCTTATTTCTGCTGCCCAATAGGGAGCATGGCGCAGCGTCAGGGGAAGGGGAAAAAAGTAGATAAAGATGTTGAAAGGAAGGGAAGAGAAGGAGAAGCAACAAGAGTCTCATCCGGTCATGGAGGAGGCTGGTGATGGAGCCGGTGGCCTGCTGGGGGCGAGCGCTTAGCGATGGGCGGTGATTCCGTTCAGTTCCACAAACTCCAAGAGGCTATGGAGAGCTCGGAGGTGGGGAGGCGACGGGAACAGGAGGTCGCTGGTTGTCGCAGCAGGTAGACCCTGTTGTCTGTAGGCAGTGATGACCCTTGAGCGGTCCTGTGCCAGCGCTGGGCAAGCACAGAGGGTCTCGGGTCGAGGGTCTCGGGGTCGCCGCAACGTTCGCAGGCCGGTGATGTGGAGCGTCCCTTGGCGTGCAGCCGCGCCGCCGTCCAGACACAGCCCGTGCGCAGTCGAAGCAACGTTGCGCGTTCCCTTCTGGTAAGGCCACACTCTGGAAGTGGCCTGGGACCGTTGCCATTTGCCACTCTGGCATCCGGCAGTTGTAGTAGTAGAGGTTGAGGAAAAGAGAAAAGATGCATGTTTCTGCAGCCCTTATAGGGAGCACGGCTCAGCATCTGAGGGGCGGGGAAGGGGGGATAGAAAGTAGGAAAAGTGGAATAAATGGAACTCTGGCATCCGGCACGCACAGTCTAGGGTGCCTCGATGTGGCATCCGGCACGCACAGTCTAGGGTGCCTCGATGCCCTCCTCGCCCACCGCTCCCCTTCCACTGGGAAGTCGCGTTTGCTCTCCGCCACGCGTTCGTTCGCTCTCTGTGAAAGCGCGCGTTCCTCGCCCTCGCGCGCTTTCACTCGCACATACAGCATACGGCCAATACACTGGAATTACTGTGGAACATTCGATGACTCATGTATAAAAGCCGATGCGTTTCGCCGCTGATCAGATTTCGACGATCGCCGACTGTGTTTCGCCGCTATCGTTCTGCTTCGAGTGGAACTGGCTTTTATGGGCACAGGTTCGCCCAATAACAAGTCCGTTTCGTCATTCACAGTTTTGCGACTGTTTTCTTCACCGTCACTACTACGTGACAATATTACGGCTTACAATTAAGGACGAGAAGAAAAGTAATCGAAAACCCCGATTTTTATTATTAATCATATCATAAGTAGTCAACAAACACAGACACCAAGGAAAACATAGCAGAAATTTCGTGTACTTACTAATTGAAATAAAGAAATGATAAATTCATGGAAATGAAAGTGTATGAAAAAACAACTTGCCGCAGGTGGGGAATGATCCCACGTCTTCGCATTACGCGTGCGATGCTCACCAGTTGAGCTACCGCGGCGCCATTTTCCCATCCACTTTCCGAGGTACTTATGTTTTTTTTTACTTGCACAAAAATTGAAATGCAGAATCGACTAATTAACAAAAATCCCTAATTAAGTCAGTAGAGTACCCAGGATCTCTGCCAGGGGAGCCCCATTCTTGTAGGGGGGGACTGGGGAGCAAGCACTTTGCATAATATGCAATTTTCTTTATTTAGCCAGAGGAATCGCACAGCAAATAAAATGCCTAATAATTATAATAATAATGACACCAAGGATGATGACGATGTTTATTTCTTCAGCGTTTTACCAAAACTCTTGAAAGAACTTGATAGGGTCAAGAAGCCGGTCTGCAGTGCAGTGCACGTGGTCATCCGTGGAAGCTCTTACCTAAATGGTCGTAGCAGCAGTGAGTGGTTAAAGTGTCTGTGGAGGCTTATGACTGATGGAGTGGAAGAACTCAGGAATGTCAGTCATAGCGTGGATAGAGCCCCAAACTTGGCCGCAGGGAGGGGGGGGGGTAGAATCCCTGACCCCCCCCCCTCCCCGGTCTGTGCGCCGCTGCATTAAGTTTTAAACTAATTACTTTATGGCCCATATTGCAATTTACAAATTCTAGCCCTGGAGTTCGCAAGGTAGATGCACTTGGAACGAATTCTCAGGATGATACCAGTCTGGAGATATTAATTCCCGAACTTTGCGGAGAAATACATTGGCGTTCGAGTTACTTTCTTAACAAAACGTTGTTTTATGCATTGAAGCACAAAAGTAACTGAAACTGCGATCGTGTTTGTCTCGTCGTGTTCCGGTTTATTGTATTTTTTTTTGCGCAGGTGCCCAGAAGTCAAGCAATATGATGCAAATGTACTCGAAGTGTGCTTCATCAGTATTGGGACAGAATGATCAACGTATGCCTTAAAAATCCGCCGGCAGCAATAAACGGCACATGGTAAGCACGAGGTCGCGGCATCAAATTCCGCCCACGGCGGCCGAATTTCGATGGGGGCGAAATGCAGGAAACACCCGTGTACTTAGATCTAGGTGCACGTGTAAAGAACCCCAGGTGGCCTAAATTAATCCGCAGTCCCCCACTACGGCGTGCCTCATAACCAGATGGTGGTTTTGGCACGTACAACCCCATAATTGAATTTTTAATTCAATTATGGGGTTGGGAACCATAGCAAGAGGGAGAACCATAGCGTTTAACATTGCCGTTGCAGTGCACAAGGCCAGTATTTGTAAGGTTCTCGTTGATGGAAAACATTTCTGCGTGCAACTTTCGTCCTTGCATATGCTTTGTTTACAAATGAAGTACAAGTTCCACTGTACTTAATTTGTAAACAAAGCTGTTACTGTATTGCTACTGTGTTGATAACAAACTGTTACTGTATAAGCTCCCTTGTGTGAGCCTAAACAGTAACTCTAGGATCTCTCTGCCGTTGCTATTGCAACGCCACCTGCTCGCCTACTCGTTTTGTCGTCTGCTCCGCGCATAGCTCTTGCGGTTCGTGACGTTGGCAAAATAAACAAGTCTTTATATCATTTTATTTCACTTATTAAATGCAGGTCATTTGTGAGGTGGGCAACGTGAAGCTATACAAGGCACAGAAACAGAAAATAAACGGATTACGGAAACTAAGACGTAACGAAAAAACTGGGAAGATGGGAAGGGATATAACGGCAGTTTGCGCGGTCTCAAACAATGACAGACGACAGCGAAAACAAGCTTTTAATGTAGATGTGACGTTTATCACTCTTTTCATCTCAGCACCCATTAAGCGCAAGGATGCTTCGCTTGCTTTTTTTTCTCTCACGACAGTTGTCATGTCGTCACGACATAATAATGCAGAATTCCTGCTAGTGTTTCATGCTTATGAACTTCACGAAGCTGAGATTATGTGTCTCCATAAATGGGGGAATCTTCTCGAAGGCAAGGCTGAGAATTTTCATTACGGTACGTGCCTGAATGAAGAAAAGCACCTGCACTGTGTGTAGACAAATTGATCTCCTTCCACATCGGCGTCTTCTGGTTCCTCCTGGCATTCAGCATCATTGAGTTGCGTCAGGCCCATTCCCTCATAAATGGAAGGAAGGGCTCAATTTCGAAGTCGAGTCACTTTCTTCACATCTAGCAGGACATCAGCTTCGTATTCGCTGAAGTACCTATCAAAAACAAGGTGCTTCTCGAAGTGTCGCGCACATATTTTGTCCTTTGATCTAAGCGCTCGCTTACTTTCAGGCCCCGCGAAGAGCGAAAACTTCTCGCGTGCTTTGCCATACGCAGATTTACAGCCGCTAACAAAACACTGTCCTGTTGCTCAGTCTGTTCATGCACAAGTATCAAGATACCTCGTTCCGTCAGGCACGAACAAACATACTGCAGACGTGGAAACAAAGCGTGGAACATAAAAACTTCGAACCTTCACTCCCTCGCAGACATTCAGGCGTGAAAAACAAGTACTTCTGTTGTGTCTTTTTGTAATACAGCATTATTTTTCGTCCGTTTCCTCTAAAGACACCGGAACATGTTTCGCATACGTGCAGAAAAAGCGGTACCACATGTTTATTTCCGCTTTTATTATCTGTGCGCAAGTATTTTTCGTGTTTGGTTGCTGTCAAACTCGGACAGACGGCTGCGGTACCATAAGCTGAGAGCTCGCGTTTCTAGCAGACGACGCGCGTGCCGCACTGCCCTTGCCGCGTCGCCGTCGCCGCCTCTCAGCGCATGCGCACATGTAAGCAAGCTGTTGACGCAAGATGAGCAGTCGGCCGGCAGCAGAAGGAGAAACACGCGCGAAAGCGTGAAGAGGAGCGGAGGGAGAGAGCAAAGGAACGACCTATAGAACCCGCGGCGCCCGCGTTTTCACGCTTTGTGGTGCGCCGGCACACGGAGAAAGAATACAGGAGGCGCAACTCGGCTCCTTCCCGCGTCGTCATAATGTCACACAGGAGCACAGGACGTACCATGCGGCGGCGGACTAGGGTGCCTCGATGCCAGCGCCGCCGTTCAGGGTGGTGCCATCCTTTGACCGCACCCGCGCCGCCGCTTTCTCGCTGCGACGCCATATTGTGTCACAGCGAGCCGTTGCGATTTCTTGGTGCCGGTGCTTAGTTCGAGACACAGTGCGCGCGGATGCTTCGCTGACGCTTCTACTTGCTGGACAGTGTTCAGCCGCATGAATGACGAGCTTCTCATGTGCATCGAGTCGACATGACGGGCTGTTGTGTTCCCAAGTGCACCGGATCGACGCGTAAAGGGCTTCGTCGTTTACGCTTCCCCCGGGACCCAGAGCGAAGGAAGAGATGGGAAGCCCAAGTAAAGCGGCATCACTGGAAGGCAAAGGATAACTCCTACATTTGCGAGGTAAGTGTCAAGAAAGTTTAGACTATCGCATGGTGTTTTTCATAAATAAGAAAATACTCTCTGATCCTCGCTCACGTACCTACTTTCGCTCACGAACTAAGCACTGCACCGATGCTGTCTGAGTAGCCTATGGTTTGCGAGGGCGCGTCGCATAGGGATTTGCCGTTTTGATCAGCGCAGCCTATGCGAGTAGTACCCCTATTTTAAGAACTGACGAAAATGCTTCGCCGTGAAATAGCCTTACATTAGCTACAAATCGTCATGTAAACCACCTATTTTACTTTTTCACGGGAAGCACACATCGTGTGTCTCTTGTTTCTTTTTTTCCCCTCAGTTTCTTTTTTCGCTACTGGTTATTTGGGACTAAAGAACGCAGTGCTTCTTCTGGGGAAAGCGGCTGTTGTGTACGTGGCAAGCGAAGCATTGTGATTTTCTCTATTCTCAGCAGATATCTTGCGGATCTCAGGTTGTTACGTTATATAGCTGATTTTTTAGACGAATATATTTGTAGCGTGGTGCTCGTAAGCCGATGGTCATTCGTGCTCATTCCCGATCGTAGTGGGTACTGTGACGGTCTTTAAATGCTTGTGCGCGGCATGCCCAGGTGTAGTAGAGTTAAGGGGCATCATGGGACCAAAATGTTTGGGCGCTTTCCGGCATGGTGTCTGTTGTAGCCTGTGCATTTCTTCGAAACGTGTGAAGCGAGGTAATACAGCATTACTTCTGCGAAAATTTATTTTTAAGCACTGTAATGGGTTTTCTAGCCGTATTTACAAGGCAACTTTTCATATCAATAATCACTTTTGTTGTTTTACTTGTACTTAGAAACACTTTGAAGAGGACCAGTACGAGGGAAATCGACAGGATGGGCGCCGTATGTTAAATTCAACAGCCTTACATCATCATGGACTATATTTTCGAAGTGAAAAACATTGCTAATCTGGATTTGAATGTCTTAGTTTCATTTACGGTTTTTGTACGCGATATGTATGCAGTGTTGTTTATTGTTTCAATGTAGTTATCAGTGTTCTAATGGTTATTTATAAAATGTTCTGTACTCGCCATCGATGTGTTTGACTGATGCGACGTATTCAATGGTAGCTGATGTATCCTGGCTGGATATCTTGATTAATATTACCCGCGGTTGCGTTTTCTTGTTTGCATTCTTGTTTTCGATTTATATTGTGTGTAATAAGGTTGATGTACTCACTTGAACCCCCCCCCCCATGTAATAAATAAATTAAAAAAAACTCACTATCCCGAATTGTGCGTCGAGCCTACCTTGCGAATTTTTTTTATCTCATCTGTTTACATAACCTTCAGGCGCCACACAGTACATATAATTTTTCATGTACATATCTCTTTCATGATTCTTTTAGGCCTCTATACAGCCATGTTTTATCCATGCCTTAATATTAATTATTCATCCACCCATAGCAGCCTATTACCATAGCATTGGCGCTCTTTGGCCACATCTGGCCCTTGCGCCAATAAACTCCAATCATCATCATCATCTCTTTCATGATTGATTGTACTAGACATTAGAAGTAAATGTATTTTGTGCATCGTTTGGTTTCTTGTGTGTACTACGCAAGATTGACACAGACAAGTTGCGTTACATGTTTCTCTACAGCACTAACTAAACCTTATTTTCACATCACAGTTATTTTTACACCAGATTAATCCTGTCAGCACACAGTTTTGTGGAAAAAAAAAAGCAAAATTGCGCGTAGATATCGTCAAATAATTGCAACGAACGCGAAGAGCACGCGCAACGCAAGGGAAACTAACTGCCGTGCGCGAGTGGCTGGCTACGGTAAAGGAGGCGTCACGTGTAAACCAAACTACAACAGCGAAAAAGAAAAAGTTCCACACACAGGGGGTCGCAAACCTTATTTATATACCAAGCATCGAAGCGCCAAAACAAAAAAAAATAATGCGTATTTCAAACATACACACGGCATGTTAAATGTAAATTGAATTAGGCAACTTGGGGCATGTTCCTGGCGCCATACATTTACGTCTTGGACCTTCGACGAGTTAACGGCTATTGGTTATAAAGATGTGCAGATGCGATACCGATAAAAAAATCCTCATCAAGGCAAAGCACTTGGAAGTGCGCCGCGAGTCACACTATTTATGAACGCAAGCGTAGCTGAGTCTCAGGTCGTGTGACTCAATATGGCGGCGGCAGCGGGGTTCTCTCCACCCTGGACGGTGGCGCTGGGCATCGAGGCACCCTATGGTGGACGTCGTGACAGCGCCCCCTACAGATCACCGGACGCATGACGTATGGTCACGTGATGGTTTGTCGAAGCGATGCAGCGGATCCGTGACGCGGCGAGCGCGCTCTTGCAACGCCTCCGTTGGCTCTTGTCTGCTCGCACGCGACGGCTTGATGCCAGTGCGCCGCCTTGGCTACTATCGCAGATCGTCTGATCTTTCAAGTTTCTTGGTCTTATTGGCACATAAATAGCATGTGATCCTAAATAATAATCTATGAAAAATATCCTACTAACACGGTCTACAGGTCTTCTATCCCCGGATTGCAAACCGCTCTGGAGCAAAACGTTTTGGGCGGTATCCGACAGTAGCAGACGACGCCGGGCGCCGTCGGAGACCGCGGCTACCGCGGCTACGCGCGCGCCGCCGCGACCGCGAGGGAAGTAGTTCCTTCCGTCGCCGCAAGGGGCGCTGCGCCGACGTTCACCACCAGCGCGTCTCCTCCTCTCCCAGCGTGACATCACGACCAGAGCTCGCGCTGGCGCCGGCCCAGGGTTTCGCCTCCTGTTATTCTTTCTCCGTGGCCGGCAGTGTCGGCGCTCCTGTGTTAGCTTGCTTTATCTGGAGGCATTATCCTGTGTATCTCCGTGTTCATATCTTCCTCCTCGGCGCGGGGAAGGCCTGTGCTGTCTGTGTGTGCGTGTGTCTGCTGCACCAGCAGCGGCTGAAAAATCCTTTGAACTGCGTGACTATGTTCCCCTCTTGGGTGAGGGCATCGCGGAGATGCAAAAAAAAAAAAAAAAGCACACGCGCGCGCCTATGCGAACTAACTTCCGTCCTTCGCTACAAGTTAGCGCATTTGTGCTGCTCGCTACGGTGACTGCGTACTAGCGATGTGATCAGGCCACCCTAATGTGATTCAACATTGTGGCTGGTTACGTCTTGCGTCTCCTGCCCTCCTGGAACCCTTGGGACTTGGACAGTGGAGTCAGGGGTGCGATCTGTGCGGACGGCAATTGGCCATCAGTAAGTCTTCAAACAGAACTTTATTGCCCTTTTCTAAAGCACACTGAAAAAACATTATGCAGGCACTCCAAGGACGTTACTATCGCTTGTTGAGAGACACGTGCCCCTTGTTCGCATTCGCGGTGATTTAGGAAAGCCCTGGTTTTCTAATACATTAAGGAGGCTGTTAGGTAAGAAAAAACGTCTTTTTCGTGATGCGAAACGCTCGAAATCTTGTTCAAAGTGGGACAAGTACTTTACATGCCTCCGTGAATACACCAACACTTTGAAACAATCCAAAAAGAAATTATTCCACCACGACTTGCAGAACATTATTCGTGTCAACCCAAAAAAATTTTGGAATATTCTGAAACCAAACAATCGCTCCAACAACATTTCTTTGACATACCCTGACGGTACAAATGTGCCACTTGATCAGCGGTCAGACGTAATCAACTCATATTTTTCTTCTGTTTTCACTCGTGAGTCTGCACTAAAGGACGTTGATTTGCCCAGCTACTGTTTCCCCCGCATGCTTCCTATTATCATTAATTCTCAAGGCATTATGAAGCTAATTGAAAACCTGAAAATTTCTAGTGCCCCCGGGCCAGATAACATCTCTGCTAAGATACTAAAAGGTACGAAAGAAATTTCCAGTCAAATATTACAAATAATTTTTACCCAGTCCATTACCGATAGCTCACTTCCAAATGACTGGAAAATCAGTAAAGTGGTACCTGTATATAAGTCAGGCAGCCGCTCTGATCCTTCTAACTATCGTCCCATTTCTCTAACAAGCATTGCCTGTAAACTCCTAGAACATATAATATATTCACAAATAGCATGTCATCTTGGGGATCATTCCTTCTTTTTTCACAATCAACACGGTTTCCGGCCTGGTTTGTCATGCGATACACAGCGTTTTGAATTTGTTACTGATCTTCACCTGAACTTAGACTCATCAATTCAGACTGACGTCATCTACCTAGATTTTGCCAAAGCATTCGACTGTGTTCCCCATCAGCGACTTTTGGCCAAACTTTCATGCCTCAATCTCGACCCTCTCGCACTGTCATGGATTCATTGCTTCCTAACAAATCGCCTCCAGTACACAGCTGTCGGAAATCATTGCTCTGGCACTTCTAGCGTGATCTCCGGCGTACCACAAGGGTCTGTCCTCGGTCCCCTTCTCTTTCTCATCTTCATAAACGACCTTCCTAACGGCATTTCATCCTCTATGAGACTTTTCGCAGACGACTGCGTACTTTATCGTCGCATCAAGGACCAAACCGACCATGCAATACTTCAACAAGACTTACATTTAATAGAAACCTGGTGTTCCAATTCTCTTATGAAACTTAACATCTCCAAATGTAAAGTTATGCGGATCTCCCGTAAGCACTCTAACAAGGAATACCAGTATTCTCTAAATTCGACAACCCTATCCACCGTTCAATCATATCGTTATCTCGGTATCACCATTAACAGCAAGTTGACCTGGACGGACCACATCATAAAATTGGCTACCGACACTACTAAATCACTTGGTTACGTCAGACGCAACCTGGCCCTGTGCCCCCCATCGACACGAAAACTAGCCTATGAAACTTTCATTCGAAGTAAACTTGAATACGCCTCAGCTATTTGGAGCCCGCACCAAGCTTACTTGATCAACACTTTAGAATCAATACAAAATCGTGCCGCTAGATTCATCACTTCCAGGTACAGCCGCCAAGAAAGTATCAGTAAGATTAAATCAACCTTAGGACTCGAACCATTGTTGTTGCGTCGGAAAATTGCAAAGCTGTGCCTTTTCCATCGAATATATTATAACTTCCCACATCTGCATGGAAAGCTTCTTATTCCACCAACCCGTACATCTCGTCGCCTTTTTAACTCTTGCAGCATCCAGCGCTTGCATGGTTCAACATCTTCCTTTAATCAATCGTTTTTGCCTAGCACTATCGCAGAGTGGAACAGATTACCAGATAGAGTTGTCAGCGAGCGTAACCACATTATCTTTAAACGGCTGCTTACTGATTACCTCTAACTCTAACCTTATAATGACCGTACTGTGTTTTCCTTCTTTCGCTTTTTCTTTTTTTCTTGCTTTTGCATTGTATTCGGTGTGCCGCGAAGTTTTTCCTTTTTTTGTGTGTGTTCCTTTTTTCTTTTTAGTTGTGTTCTCAAATGTAATCCACAGGCTGTAGGAAATTGTAACCACGTCTATATTCCTATTCTTACCTCCTGTAACCCCCCCTTATGTAGTACCCCGACAGGGGTCCTTAAGGGAAAATAAATGATGATGATGATGATGATGAAAGATACCGAAACGGTGTAAGACAGCACCAGTCATCGCAATACCGAAGCCTGGCAAACAACCACAACTCGTCTAAGACCCATATCGTTAACTTCCTGTGTGGGCAAACTGATGGAGCATGCCTTCCTCGCCAGACTCACCAACTACACTGAAGAGAATGACTGACTCCCAAACACGATGATAGGATTCCGAAGAAACCTGTCTACACAAGACGCCATAATGAACTGAAACACCAAGTAATAGACGAACTAGGGAGATTGACTCGAGCCATCCTCGGGCTAGATCTCAAGAAGGCATTCGACAATGTCGCACATCAAGCTATACTGAACTAAATCAGCAACAATGGCTTAGGCGAGCGGACGTAAAACTATATCCAAATCTTCTTAACGGACAGAGAAGCAAAAATCGCGGTAGGAGACCTCACATCTGAGAAAGTGCCCATCGGCAGTGCAGGCACACCGCTGGGATCGGTGATATCTCTCATGCTCTTTCACCTGGCTCGGATTAGTCTTCCTAGCAAATCACAGAGAATCGAAAGACTTAACCACACAATCTATGCAGATGACATCATGCTATGGGTAAACAATGGCAGTGATGAATCGAATGAACAGAGACAACAAGAAGCAGTCGATACCGTCGACAAAATACCTAGAAGGCACCAGTCTAACATGCTCGGCCGAAACATTTGAGCTGTTGATGCACCGACCAACGCTAAAGGGGAGACCTCCCAAGAACCCCAACACACAAACCTACACAGACATACAACTCAAGCCACGAGACGGACAACCCATACCCAAAGTCAACAAGATAAGGGTGTTGGGAATGATCATAGAAGCCCAGGCCACCAACGGAGAAACCATTTGCAAACTCGAAGCCAACGTTTCTCAGACGATGCGATTGATCAACAGAATCACCAACAGGCACGAGGGCATGAAAGAACCAAGCGTCCTGAGAATCATTCAGGCGTTTGTCATCAGCCAGATCACGTACATGACAACATAATACAGATGGTATGCCGCAGAAAAGGACCTAGACGGCCTAATTAGGAATGTATATAAACAAGCGATTGGACTCATGCTAAGCACGAGCACGGAGAAACTCCTAGAGCGGGGACTGCACAACACGCTAGAGGAGTTAATAGAAGCGCAACGTATAGCACAATACGAGCGCCTCTCCAAGACCAAGGCTGGTAGACACATGCTAGATAAACTGGGCATCCGCTACAACACACATCATCATCATCATCAGTCTATATTTTATGTCAACTGCAGGACGAGGCCTCTCTCTGCGATCTCCAATTACCCCTGCTTGCGCTAGCGTATTCCAACTTGCGCCTGCAAATTTCCTAACTTCATCATCCCATCTGGTTTTCTGCCGACCTCGACTGCGCTTCCCTTCTCTTGGTATCCATTCTGTAACCCTAATGGTCCACCGGTTATCCATCCTACGCATTACATGGCCTGCCCAGCTCCATTTCTTCCGCTTAATGTCAACTAGAATATCGGCTATCCCCGTTTGTTCTCTGATCCACACCGCTCTCTTCCTGTCTCTTAACGTTAGTCCTAAGATTTTTCGTTCCATCGCTCTTTGTGCGGTCCTTAACTTGTTCTCGAGCTTCTTTGTTAACCTCCAAGTTTTTGCCGCATATGTTAGCACCGGTAGAATGCAATGATTGTACACTTTTCTTTTTAACGACAGTGGTAAGCTCCCAGTCAGGATTTGGTAATGCCTGCCGTATGCACTCCAACCCAATTTTATTCTTCTGTAAATTTCTTTCTCGTGATCAGGGTCCCCTGTGAGTAATTGACCTAGATAAACGTACTCCTTTACAGACTCTATAGGCTGACTGGCGATCCTGAATTCTTGTTCTCTTCCCAGGCTATTGAACATTATCTTTGTCTTCTGCATATTCATCTTCAACCCAATTCTTACACTTTCTCGATTAAGGTCCTCAATCATTTGTTGTAATTCGTCTCCATTGTTGCTGAATAGGAAATGTCACCTGCAAACCGAAGGTTGCTGAGATATTCGCCGCTGATTCTCACTCCTAAGCCTTCCCAGTCTAACAGCTTGAATACTTCTTCTAAGCATGCAGTGAATAGCATTGGAGAGATTGTGTCTTCTTGCCTAACCCATTTCTTGATAGGTATCCTTTTACTTTTCTTGTGGAGAACCAAGGTAGCTGTGGAATCCTTGTAGATGTTTGCTAAGATATTCACGTATGCCTCCTGTACTCCTTGATTACGCAATGCCTCTATGACTGCTGGTATCTCTACTGAATCAAATGCCTTTTCATAATCTATGAAAGCCATGTAGAGAGGTTGATTGTACTCCGCAGATTTCTCGATTACCTGATTTATGACATGGATATGATCCATCGTAGAATATCCCTTCCTGAAGCCAGCCTGTTCTCTTGGTTGGCTGAAGTCAAGTGTTGCCCTGATTCTATTGGAAATTATCTTGGTGAATATTTTATACAATACTGAAAGCAAGCTAATGGGTCTATAATTCTTCAGTTCTTTAACGTCACCCTTCTTATGGATTAGTATAATGTTGGCGTTCTTCCAGCTCTCTGGTACACATGAAGTTGTGAGGCATTGCGTATAAAGGGCCGCAAGCTTTTCAAGCATGATATCTCCTCCATCTTTGATTAAGTCTACTGTTATTCCATCTTCTCCAGCAGCTTTTCCCCTGGTCATGTCTTTCAAGGCCCTTCTAACTTCAGCGCTAGTTATAGAAGGAGCCTCTGTATCCGGTTCATCACTATTTTGAATGAAAGTAGCATGGCTGTTTTGGGCACTGTACAGGTCAGTATAGAATTCTTCCGCTGCTTTTACTATGTCATCGAAATTGCTGATGATATTACCATGCCTATCTTTCAGTGCATACATCTTGCCTTGTCCTATGCCAAGCTTTCTTCTTACTGATTTAATGCTGCGTCCATATTTTACGGCTTCCTCAATCTTTCCCACGTTATAATTTCGAATATCCCTTACTTTTTTCTTGTTGATTAGTTTTGACAGTTCAGCGAATTCTATCTGATCTCTTGAGTTGGACATTTTCATCTTCTGTCGCTTCTTTATTGGGTCCTTTGTTTCTTGGGAGAGCTTACCTACTGGTTGCCTTGGTGCCCTACCTCCCACTTCAATTGCTGCTTCTGAGATCAACCTAGTTACGGTTTCATTCATTACTTCTATGTTGTCTTTATCTTCCTTTTCTAAAGCTGCATATTTGTTTGCAAGCCCCAGCCTAAATTGATCTGCTTTTACCCTTATTGCCTCTAGGTTGGCCTGTTTCCTCTTGACTAATTTCACTCTCTCTCTCTTCAAATTGAGAGAAATCCGAGACCTCACTAACCTATGGTCACTGCACTTAACCTTACCTAACACTTCTACATCCTGCACTATGCTTGGATCGGCAGAGAGTATGAAATCTATTTCATTCCTTGTTTCTCCATTAGGGCTTTTCCAGGTCCACTTCCTGTTGCTGCGCTTCTTGAAGAAGGTATTCATTATTCGGAGCCTATTCCTTTCCGCGAATTCTACTAACATCTCTCCTCTTGCATTCCTAGAATCGATGCCGTAGTTGCCAATGGCTTGCTCACCAACCTGCTTTTTCCCCACTTTTGCATTGAAGTCGCCCATGACTAAAGTATACTGAGTTTGCACCTTTCTCATTGCTAGTTCAACATCTTCATAAAACTGTTCTATTTCTTCATCATCGTGACTAGAGGTTGGGGCATAGGCTTGTACTACCTTCATTTTGTACCTCCTATTCAGCTTTATTACTACAACTGCTACCCTCTCATTTATGCTGTAGAATTCATCAATGTTGCCCGCTATGTTGTTATGCACTAGAAATCCTACCCCGGATTCTTTCTTATCTGGAAGACCTCTGTAGCAGAGGACGTGGCCGTTAGTCAGCACTGTGTAAGGCTCCCCAGTTCTTCTAACCTCACTAAGGCCAATAATATCCCAGGAAATGCCTGGTAATTCTTCAAATAGTCCCGCTAAGCTAGCCTCACTCGAGAGGGTGCGCGTGTTGAACGTTGCCAGGTTCAGTTTCCATTGGCGGCCTGTCTTGACTCAGGGATTCTTAGCACCCTCTGCCGCGCAGCAGGCCTGACCGCCGCCTTGGTCAGGTGCTCCGCAGCCACTGGGAACTGAGGGCCATGGGTTAATTGTCGGAGTCATGAGGGAGGTAGTGGCCGAATACTGCACCAGGGAGGCCAATTCCTGTTCTGGTGAGGGAGTGACTTTGATGAAGCTTTATGGGCCTTCCTAGTTTTGTTGCACCTGAACTAGTATAGCCCCACTAGCTCTCGGCGGTATATTTTTTTTCTCGCCGGTGTCAGGCACCACTCCATGCCTGAAAATGTGGTGGACCGGAGTAGGATTCGAACTTACGACCTTCAGATTTAAAGCCGGGCATTCTACCTCTGCTCCACGCCACCACTGCTCCACAACACACAACACGCAGACAAATGGGACATACCCAACGAAATAAGGGCCAAACTCACGGTGCCCTCACTACCCAAGGATATGCATCCTGTACACCACGATGGCAGAAGAAGCAGGGCAAAGAACATGGCAAAGAACTATATGGAAGAGACAAGGACGCGGTCATTGTAGACGCTGCACGTTACAAACACAAACGTAGCTTTGTCGCAGCAGTAGTTAACCACAATAGACAATGCTGCACGAGCTTCACTATAGACACGACACGCATCGAAATGGCGCAAGAAATGGCTATAGCGTTAGCCATTGCAAAAACCAACGCATAATACTATATAATCAGCGACTCCAAACGGCTGTACGCAACTTCGTGAACGGCCAAATCTCACCTGAGGCACTAAACAAACTCAGAAAAGGTAAAACAACCAGAGAAGACAGATGCGTCCAAATCCTATGGATATCAGCCCACACTCCTAACTCAACCGGAGAAGACAACTCTAACGCGGCGGCACACAACGTTGTTCGAGGACTCCCTTTCCGAGCTGCGACTAATGCAGACCCTTCTACAGGGCCCTCTGAGGTATTGCAATAGGAAGACAGAATCACCAGGTTCAACAACCTCACTGACCGTTACAAGATCCACCACCCCATCCTCAACTCAATAGATTGCACGCTGTCCAGTGGCAACAACTACAAATGAGTGCACGTTAAAGAACCCCAGGTGGTCAAAATTAATCCGGAGCCCTCCACTACGGCGTGCCTCATAATCAGAACTGGTTTTGGCACGTAAAACTCCAGAAAGAAGAAGAAGAATTCATACAGGGCTCCAATACTAATGCACGCTTTTTATCCAGAAATATGCACAACCGATAGATTCAAAGTGTGTGGCACCAGAGCCACTCTAGAACACATGATATGGGAATACAAGGGACTAATACACGCTAATGAGAGTGAGACGTCAACCGACAGCCTCCGCGTGGGATGCAAGGCCGCGCTACTCAGCTCGAACCTGGAAGACTGACTCTGGGCAGTCCAGCGGGCCAAGGAAGGTGCCGGGAGACAAGAGAGAGAGAAAGCACTTTATTTGCACCCGTCAGAGAGTATGGGTGATCGGGGTGAGACGCAGCTCCCCCTTTCACCGCCTACCTCCCCCCTAGACGTCGGCCGGAATCAGTTGGCTTCCGGCGGCGGCCTGGGCTTGACAGATGGCTTGTTTTTGGGCATCTTCTTCCTGGCTATGAAGGGAGGATTCCCATGACTCTTGGTTCCCATGTAGACCGTTTAGCGCTGGGCAAGCCCAGATCAGGGAGACAAGAACTTTTGGCCGTAACTACGGCTGGTGCCCCAGCCCACTAATTCGCCAGATGCGAATCGTTCTGATTCGAAATAAAGTTTTCCTCACTCACTCCCTTGGGGCGAATTATCCAAGAGTGTGCAAGCATGGGCATGGCTGCTCGATAAGGAAAAGTAAGCGGAACGTTTATACGGAGCGTATCTCAGCAATTGGCGTGATTGTCGTTTCGTCCTCCCTCGTGGCCTTGCGTCATCCTGCCGTTGGCTTTCCTTCTCAGCTGATCGGCTCTTTCTTAGCGCATCCCATAACTACTTGCTATCCCTGTAAGTACACCTTTCCTGCCTAGGTTTTAATGTATCTTCTCGTTCCGGAGTCGCCTTAGGCCTCTTCTATACTCGCTGATCGGTGATATTTCCTGGGCATATGTTGCTTGCTACCCCCCTTTTAGTTTAAGTTTCAGCATTCCTGCCTGTGTTTGCGTAAGTTTAAGCCTGCTTTTAACTCCACTGTTGATCCTCCCGGTATTGCACTATCTCTGGGATCGGCGCAGATTGCGTTGCCTTATGGACGGAGGGACGCACGATTTTCCCAGGGAAGTATATAGAATATATAGTATATACATATATATGTATGTACTATATATCTATATAGTATATACATATAGAATGCTTACGCATAAAAAAGAAATACTTAACCGGGCAAAATTTGCCTCGTTAAGGTTGGCTAGTAATCATGAAGCTCAGTACATGCTACATAAATACTTCCAAGCCTTTAAGAAAGCGAGCAAAGTTCTATCACGTACTGCCTTATCAAACAAATTGAGTTGGAACATCCAACGTGCCAATATTGGTACTGGTTTTAAAGTGGGATGAGCTGGTGTCATGTGGTCCCAGTTGGAAAGAAAGTAGTCTGTTACTGTTTTCAATTGGTCCCAGTCGAAGGCTACTGGTCTTCAAGTGGAGTTGTGGTGGTTTTAAGTGGTACTACTGGTTTTCAAGTGGGATGAACCGGTCTGATGTGGCATTCCTGCTGTTGTATCCTGGAAGCGACGACACATTGCCATGCAGTTGGACTAAACTGAATACGGCCACAGCCGCTTGCTGTGGCCGCTCTTTATTCACTTTTATGACGTCATAGCCAGAACCAAGCAAAGATGCCAACATCATAAAACAACAGCCACGTCATGCAAGTGGCTGTAGCATGCGAACATAACAGCTGCTTTTTTTTTCGTAGGGTTTTACTCTGTGTTCAGTGCGTGTTATCTATGGCTTAGAGTTTGTATACACCACTAGAATAGTGGTAACCACATTTCAAGTGCACAGCTTGTGCAATAGTAACAGTCAAAATCCAAACAATTTTCAGTATGCAAGAATGCAGAGGTGATTAGCCATACCCTGTTGTAGTGACACATGTGGCTCACTTCCTAATCTACATTGTTTTTTCACAACACTGCTACAGAGATTGACATGTAGTCAGTGGCGTAGCCAGGGGCTGGCACACAGGCCACATGCCCCTCCCCCCCCCCTATTTTTTTGTGCCATAGTATGCTGCCTGCACTGATCCCTCCCCCTCCTCCATCCTGTACCCGGTCAAATGGGTGCACCCCCACCCATGGAAACAATTTCTGGGTACACCACTGCATGTAGTTGATAGCTGTTATTAACATTTGAGAGGTCTGTGTGTTGTTCTGCTGTGTTGCCAGATAGCATGAAGTTCAGGAGCTGCGGCGAGAGGAAAATTTTCATGGAGTATGCCCAAGATGGTGTCTGGGCCCTAATAATTCCATTCCAAGGCACTAAGGGATTTGTCTGGTGAGCTGCTTTTTAGCTCCTCAGCTATTCTCTTAACCTGTGACAACCAAACGTTGGACAACAAACAGCCTAACTGGCTTGCCAGTTGACTTTCAAACTTTTTTGTTAGATTACAATAATCAGGTCTCACTATTGATGTTTGGATGGCTGATATTAAACAACTGAAGGCATATCTGCATATCGATAATCACAGTTATTAGTGATTTCTATAGTATTTATCAAAACAAACTGTAGACATAACACACTGGCACACACTGTGTGCAATTTTAACAAAAAACACATTATGTTGGCACTAATCAAGATTGCTGCCATTACTCAGAGAAACTTGCATTTATGGTCAAATGCAACTTGCAAAATATGTCATCATGTTTACTTATTTTTTTTGCCCCCTCATTCAAGGATTGCGCATACCTTGCTGCGTGGGGGCCTCAGGACTTGCACAGCACCTCGGAAGTTGTGGGTGGCCAGCTGTGGATGGCACATTGGAACTGTAAGTGATATATTTATTTTAGTTATTTTTTTATTTTTACTAGTGTATAAAACCCCGTGGAAACCTTGTGGAAAGTAGAGATGTTCGAATAGTTTTATTTCAGAATTAAGTATCTGTACTTGAGAAAATTGACCTTACAATATCGAAATAAATATTTTACCATTTCTTAAAGGAGCCCTTGAACACTTTATGAACATAATAAGAAACTGCCGATCTGTAAAGGAGGCTTCTGTGAGCATGTGAGCTAAATATGATCGCACTGTATGCAGTAGGGTACAGTGTTATGTCAAAGCAGTGAAAAATTGCTTGCTCACTTTGCAATGTTGTTTTGCAGTTGTCACAAGCCCACAAGCAGTTACTGGCTGATTTCATTATGGCGAGAACATCCTCAGCAGGTACTGTTATTGCAGGTTCTGAGTTAAATAAATGTAAACTATATATTGTAATAGGATGGAAAGTTGGGCCAGTTGGTGTACTTGCATAATGGAACAGCGTGAATGGATGAGACACCAAGTAACGTGCAGAAAATGAGTCAATAACAAACACGTCTATATGTAAGCAACCTAACCTCACGCTGCATCAACATGAAGTTAAAAGAGCATGATGCCACGTCGCTAAACAAAAATGACTATGTGCAAGTGTCCACACATTGCTGTAAGCGCAAATGTCACTTTCGTTCAATGAAGCAGGCATTCTGTACAACTATAAGGACCTATACATGAGGTTAGCAGTTGAAGCTGCGGATAGTGATCGCAAAGGTGCTGACTGCATCAGCCCGCCTTCAATTTCACTATCTCCGAAGGAACTGGCATACCTTGACTGCTCACTGCAGTAACGGTTGCTTACGCGTGCTTGTTTTTAATGTTTTTGATTTGATTGTGCGTGTGTGTGTATATGTAAGCCTGTTTTCAGTGATTAAGTTCGGTCGAGAGTCGATGCTCGTCCCGTTTACTGCCTTTTACTTTGTGTCTCGTCTATTCGCACTTTTCCATTATGCAAAACTATATGTGCCTACAGTTTTGAGAAGTCTGAAAAAGCACGCAATCTTTGCACTGCCGGTATGTGCACAAAAGCTGCACCTAGCTGCGTCTGCTGCATGTGGGGCTCTGGGATAGCCACGGTGTTCCGCAGAGCGTAGATGCTGCAGCTGTCATGGAGTGACCCGAGGAGCCTAGCCAACGAGACGCTGCAATTATGAGCGCGGCTTTGCCCTTTTGTCATCCCCACTGTGTAGCAACCAGCTTGCTAGTAGGGACAAAAGAAGAAAGCCGCTCATCAATGTGATGAATATGTCCAACTGCGTTCATACATGAAGGACTTGGAAAAGTGTTTGAGGCAGGAGATTTGTGAAGCGACATATTTCATTAGTGTGGCCATTGTACGATTAGTTACAACAGTGTTTCAGGGCTCCTTTAAACCCTGTAAAGCATAAGATTGGCACTCGGCCCACTTGGTTAAGAAATGAGTGAGGAAGACAGGCTTATTTAAATTATATGATATGGATATGAGTATTGCTGTTGCAGCTGGATGTTCTGCAACTGAGTAGCTCCCCAAGTGAAAAACAAGCGCTTTCATTTAGCTGGTACACCGTAGCAATGACAGTGAACAAATGAGAGAACAGCGCAAAACCAGATGCATATATAGTGTGTTGCGTTTATTGAAGGAGAGAGGTGGGGTAATACAGCAACATAGGATCCTTCAGAGAGATCTAAGATGGTTAAGCAGGCGGAATGATAGATTGCTTTGACTAAACTGAGGCTGCCTGAAAGCTACACATTTTTATTGACTGACTGGAAATCACTGAGTGGAACTTATGTGCCCCATGTATTTGCTTAAGAACAGGTGATTCTACACGACAGCAGCTTTGCTGCAGCAGAATCGATCATAATGGTCTCTCTTGAGGATGATGTGTGGTGTTTTATGGCGCAAGGGCCAGTCATGGCCAAAGAGCGCCATGCCATCGTTTGTGAGTGTGCAGTGGAGCGATGAATTCTGAGAAATAGAAGAAGTGTGGCTGTAAAGGGGCCTAAAAATAACCGCTGTAAAATGCGTAAAATATACATGCACTAAAATCATGGCAATGACTAATGAGGTGTACTATGAAATGGAGAATGCATTGAGAAAGAATGACACGATATTTAAAATATTGAAGATGTAGTAATTGGAAAGAAGCACTACTGCCTAAACAGAGCCCTTGAACCACAAGGGCCTGGAGGCATGTGCTTATACAAAACTACTATCACAGCAGCATCCTCTGGAGGGAGGATGCGCTATGAATTTATTGGGCTGATAACATGTAGCACAACATCGTTCAAAAAGCCGAGGATTGCTTTGGCGTTAAAAAGTGGTTCTTCACCAATAAACATCATGGGATGAAGAGGGATATGATAGCGGTATGCTACAGGAAAATATTTTCTTCTCTCCGTTTCGGCTTCCCGACACTCCAGCAGGACGTGGAGCACGGTCAGCCTCTCACCACATCTACCACAGGTTGGTGGTTCATCACCAGTGAGCAAAAAATTGTGGGTGCCGTACGTGTGTCCTATTCTGAGACGACAGAATAGGACATCAATTCGTCGTGTTTTCGTAGCTGAGGGCCAGAAACCTAACTGTGGTTTAATCATGTGAAGTTTATTATTTGTTTCAGCGTCCCACAAGTGTTGCCAGTGGCTTCGTAGCTTCTTTCGCAAGAAAGGTTTCAAGTCTGTTGCAGGAGCAGCAGTTGTAGGGTTAATAGCCTGAGATGTAACTGATGTGGCCATTTGATCTGCTCGAACATTACCCTCAATGCCTCTATGACCCGGTACCCAGCATAAAATCTCATGTTGGTTAGATATATACGCTTTACACAAAATGGAATAGAGCTCATTAAGTACAGGGTTTTTGTGTTTACAGAGTGATTGCAATGCTTTCACAACACCTTGCGAGTCCGTAAATATGATAGTCTTTTTGAGTTTTGATTTCATTATAAACTTTACAGCCGATAATATTGCATAGGCCTCAGCCGTAAAGATACTTGTCTCCGGGTGCAGTACACCGGTTTCCGAAAACGATGGGCCGATGGCTGCATAATAAACCCCGGCATGTGACCTAGAAGCGTCCGTGCAAAACTCTGTACACGAGTACTTGGATTGAGGCTCTAGGAAATGCATTTTAATGTGCGCCTCTGGAGCGTCTTTCGTGACCTCTACGAACGATGTGTCGCACTCTATGATCTGCCACTGCCACGGCGGTAACAATTTAGCAGGAGCCATAGGACGATGTTCAAGCACTGGAACACCCATTTGCTCACTAAGATTTCTTACACGTAAAGAGAACGGTTTCCTCGCTGCAGGTCGGTTATGGAAGAGTGCAGCGGTGGTCATATCGTTTATGGTGGAATAAGAAGGATGTTCGTTGTTTGCTTGTACTGTCAGAAAATATACGAAACTGCTATATGAGCGCTGCAGATGGAGTGACCACTGGTTCGACTCTACATAGAGACTCTGGATCGGGCTTGTTCGGAAAGCACCGGTCGCGAGGCGGATACCCAAATGGTGAATGGGGTGTAGTATTTTTAATGCACTTGGCGTTGCGGAGTTATAAACTATAGCTCCGTAATCAAGGCGCGAGCGGACAAGACTGTTGTACAAGTTTAGGAGGCATTTTCGATCACTACCCCATGTTGTGTGCGAGAGAATTTTTAAAAGGTTCATAGTCTTCAGACACTTTGTCTTCAGATATTTAAGATGGGGGATGAAGGTAAGCTTAGAGTCCAGAATTATGCCCAGGAATTTATGTTCACTGCTCATGGATAGTTCCTCTCGATTGATCGTGAGATTTGGTACCGGTGTCACGCCTCTTTTGTTTGAGAAGAGTATGCATGTACTTTTCTGTGCGTTTATTTTGAACCCATTTACATCCGCCCATTTAGACAATTTGTTTAATCCAAGCTGCACCTGTCGTTCACAGATAGCGATGTTACATGATTTGAAACCTATCTGTACATCATCGACGTACACAGAATAAAACATGCTGCGTGGAATCACTGTATGCAGGGAGTTCATTTTTACAATGAAGAGTGTGCAACTAAGTACACCCCCTTGCGGCACGCCAGCCTCCTGGGTGAATGTTCTAGATAAAACATTGCCCACTCTTACGCGAAACGTGCGGTTAGACAAGTAGCTTTCGACTGTATTTAACATATTTCCGCGGACCCCCATCGCAGAAAGATCTCGCAGAATTCCGAAGCGCCATGTCGTGTCGTACGCTTTCTCTAAATCTATAAATACTGAAAGTAAAAACTGTTTATGAATAAATGCATCTCTGATGTTTGCCTCGATGCGAACAAGGTGGTCTATTGTCGACCTACCTTCTCGGAAGCCACACTGGAAGGGGTCTAGTATTTTGTTATTTTCTAGGAAACTGAATAAACGCCGGTTTATCATTTTTTCATACAGCTTGCACAGGCAGCTCGTTAGTGCTATTGGCCTGTAGCTGCTGGCTAAGGACGGGTCTTTGCCTTGTTTAAGTATAGGGATGACTATGGCTTCTTTCCATGAGGACGGGATACACCCAGCTGCCCACATGGCATTAAACAGAGATAAGAGTGTTTTCAGTGTTTCAGGGTGTAGGTATCTAACCATGTCATACATGATACGATCACCACCTGGCGCCGAGTTGTTACAACAAGCGAGAGATGCTTTAAGTTCGGCTAAGTTAAATGGTTGATTGTAAGTCTCACTCGAAAAACCTTTGCGGTTAAGAGGCTGCCGCTCTGCGCGTTCTTTGAACATCAGGAAAGTGTCTGTATAATGCGACTCACTTGATACATATTGAAAGTGTTCACCTAGACAATCCGCCTGATCTTCCAGGCTATTACCTTGGCTACTTACTAAGGGTAGAGGATGTGACTCCCGGCCTATTAGTTTATTTACCCTATTCCAGACTTTTGTTTCGTCGGTGTATGAATTTATACTGGCACTGTACCTTTCCCAACTCTCTCTCTTTGCACGTCGACGCGTTCTTCTGCCCTGTGACTTTGCTTGTTTAAAATTTATCAGGTTTTCAGCTGTTGGGGAGTTGCGAAACAATCCCCAGGCTTTGTTTTGCTTTTTACGTGCTTTCTGGCATTCATCATTCCACCAAAGCAGGCGACGTTTATTAGCTAGTCCATTAGTATGTTGTATGCACCTTTCAGCAGCGTCAATGATAAAACCTGTTATATACGCCACAGCATCGTCTATGTTAAAAGAGGCAATGTCATCACGGCTTAAATATGTTATTTGTCGGAAAAGTTCCCAGTTAGCCGAGTCAACCTTCCATCGCGGAACGTGTGACGAGCATCTATCATGTTCTGTTAAGCCTAGCATAATTGGGAAGTGGTCGCTCCCAAGGGGGTTCTTGAGAACAGACCACTCCAGGTATGGCATTAGTGTACTCGATGCTATACTTAAGTCAATGGATGAATATGTGTTATGTGTAATGCTGTAATACGTAGGCTCTTTCTTGTTAAGTAATGATACGCCTGAAGAAAACAGAAAATTTTCAATCAGGCGACCTCTCGCATCGCAATGTGAGTCTCCCCACAAAGTGTTATGTGCGTTGAAATCTCCGACAACTATGTATGGCTCCGGAAGTTCATCTATGTAGTTTTGGACTTCGGTTTTATGTAGTTGATAATTGGGAGGGATGTATATAGAGCTGACAGTGACCAGCTTGTCAAACAACACCCCTCGGACAGCAACTGCCTCTAGGGGCGTACGAAGTTTTAGTTCCCGGCAGGCAACACCTCTGTCGACTACAATAGCCACGCCACCGGAAGACACGAATGTGTCATCGCGGTCCTTACGAAAAATGGCGTATTGTCGGAGAAAATCTGTTTGCGTGTGTTTGAGGTGTGTTTCTTGGACACACAGCACCTTTGGATTATACTTATGTAGGAGTTCTTTGATGTCATCGAGATTGTGGAGGAGTCCTCGGACATTCCACTGTAATATTTGTGTATCCATGTTGAATGTGGGTTTTGTGCTGTGTGTTAAGAAAGAGGAATTACTTCACAGAGCCCTTTCCGGGCGCCGTGATGCGGTGTTTTTCTTGTTTGGAGCGATCGCGAGACTCTCGCGGCTCCTTAGGCGCAAGTGGCGCCGTCTGGCTGGTTGTTGTGTCCATAGCCTCTTGCGAGGCGCTGGACACGCGCTCTTGCGAGCGGTTGGTTTGACGAGAAGGCCTCGCCTCGAGAGACGAGGCCCTCGAGGCCACCAGCCCGGAGGTCCATGGCCCCTTCTTGTGAGTTGGCAGAGCAGCGCTAGCTGCACCTGCCGAGGGGGCGGATGGCATCGCCGCCGGGCCACTGCGCGTGTGCCAGACATCCGCCGGGGGCCGATGTGGCGCTGCCCCCTGACGCGCCACTTCGGCAAAGCTGGTTTTTGGCAGCTATGACACCCGCCTGCGTGCCTCCTTGAATGAGATATTTTCTTTTACTTTGATTGTCACAATTTCTTTTTGTTTCTTCCAAGACGGGCACGACCGCGAGTATGCGGCATGCTCGCCATCACAGTTGACACAGTGTGGAGTGTTTTCGCACGTTTCAGAGGCATGGTCACCGGAACTACATTTAGCACATGTTTGTCGGCCTCGGCAGTTCTGTGAACTGTGGCCGAACTGCTGGCATTTGAAACATCGTAGAGGGTTTGGCACGTATGGCCTGACACGAAGCTTGATGTATCCGGCCTCGATGGTTTCGGGCAGAACACTTGAGTTAAAAGTTAGTATCAGGTGCTTAGTCTGGATTTCCTTGCCGTCGCGCCTCATCTTGATCCGTTTAACATTGATTACATTCTGCTCACTGAAGCCCTCTAGGAGTTCAGCTTCGCTCAGCTGCAACAGGTCATCATCTGATACAACGCCACGGGTGGTATTCATGGTACGGTGCGGGGTTACTGTTACTTGGGCTTCTCCAAATGCCACTAGGTTGGGTAGTTTCTCATATTGTTTCAGATCACGGAGCTCCAAGAGGAGATCCCCGCTTGCCATCCTGGATGCTTTATAGCCTGGTCCAAAAATATCAATCAGAGTCTTTGACACAAGGAAAGGTGAGATTGTTCGTACTGATTTGTCTGTTTTTTCTGAGTGGATCACGTGAAATCGGGGGAAATTCTGTGTTTGGCGTCCAAAAAACTGGAAAACATCTTCGGTGCGCCCTCGTTTCAGACGGCGATCAGTGAGTGGGGGGAAAGAACTTTCCATAAGTATAGGTGAGTGTTCGGCAGCCGCGCCAGCCACCCACCATGGAGCCCAACTAGGGGACGCTGCAATACCTGGAAGAGATAGGCACTGCAAACGCCAGCTGTACGCCACTACTATAACCAAATATGGGATATCCTAGGTTGGCTACCCACACAAGGTTAACCCTAGCTGCCTGGGAAAACGGAAGTAAAAGGAAGTGAAAAGAAGACAGGATAGATTGAAAGTTAGAGAGAAAGACGAAGATTTAAGAGGAGGATAGGAAAAGGCAACTGCCGATTTCCCCTGGGTGGGTCAGCCCAGGGGTGCCGTCTATGTGAAGCAGAGGCCGAAGAGGTGTGTTGCCTCCGCCGGGGGGCCTTAAAGGTCCAAACACCCGGCCTCGGCTCAACCCCCAGGATCCCCCTTTCCCCAGACACGGCAAAGCCGCGCACGGCTTCACGCGGGAGGTTCCAACCCCCATGTGCTCGGGTCCGTGGTGTCGCAACACACCAAACGTCTGCTCGCGCAGACGCCCCTGCGGGAAATGGTCTCTCTTTCTCGAGAGTGCATTAACTGTTATTATCCCGCATGAATATTTCACAATTTCAAATAGGGAATTGTCGAACATAGCTCAGACTGTAATTCGTATTCAAAAGGCTGAATATTTGCACACCCAAAGCACATATTTTTATGCAGTAAGGAAACCACATTTGCTTGGCTGTTCTGCTGGCATTATTTAGTCTTCTTATCATAGAGAAAATCAGTGAAGAGGTGTCCTTATTTTCTTAACTGGAAGGTACATTGTTTATCTATTCTGTTCGGTCTAATTGTTCTGTGATGTGTGATCCAAACATCCTCGTGTGAAATGGCTCAGTACAGCTCTGTTATGATAAAGCATGTAATATCTATATTCTCCACTTCTTGCCGCGTAAATTGTCCTGACTTTTTGTTGTGCTGTTTTTTTGTTTTTTTTCTGCAGGATCCTGTGACCGTTCACATTTTGTCAACCAAAGCAAGGAGGCTCGTATGAGTCACCTGGAATTCACCATGCTTGGTGTCCAACATGCAGCTGCCCTGATGTTTCATGGAAGTCACTTTTACGGCACCTTCATATAACTCATGGACATGAAAGCCACTTGGTCTAGCTATAGGGTGGATGCATGCAAAACTTCGGACTGTTAACTTCTTACAAGAAGCATGTGTACACAAGACACAGTGACATGTTGAAGAGGCCAGTCGCCAGCAATAATGTGCCTTCGAACAATGCAGACACCACTGGAAGTGCTGCTGAAACTAGTTGAGATACTGCTGATGTAGTCGGAGTGCATGTGGAAACAGAACGCGGTGAGTTGTCCTCAGCTGGTGATTCAGACTAAGTAAAGCAGCTTGCAACATTGTTTTTGAAGTGGCAGGAGGGGCGATGACTTCCATAATTAACATTGCATGAAATTGCTAATGGTGTAATATCTTTTGTAAAGGCTGTTTTGGAAGACAACTGACTCCTAGTTGTAGAGGTAGCCAGAATTGTGAAAGAGATCCTACATACAGATAGTCTGAATCAGCCGCTGAGAACCTCGGGTCGGTCATCGTACTGGAAAATGCACTTGTCATTCATTAAACCACAAACAGTCTTTCTCGGGGTAGACAATAACGGTAAAGCTGAAAGAATGGAGTATGTGCCTCTATGTGATGTGCTCAAATATGTCCTTGAGAATGCGATGTTATCAGGGAACTTTGATAGCACGGTGAAATTAGAAAATTGCATATGCTCAGTGCTTGATGAAAGTGCATTTTGTGAATACACATACTGTTCTGGTGACACCAGCAGGATTTGTCTGTAACATTAAAGTGAAATACCGTGTGAGCACCTATGGGTTACCGAAGATACTTGCACCTTTGCTTGAAGGAATGAGCAGATCAGAAAATGAAGGCATAGTTGTGAACTGGAAAGTGCTGAAAGGGTCAGTATTTGTGTTCGCTGGTGACAGTCTGTCTACCCAAAGAATCGGAGGGTTTAAATGCAGTTTTGCTCATGGCAGAATTTGCAGATTTTGCATGGTACTGCGAGCCGATATTAAGTAGAAGCATCTAGAAAGTGACTATGTTTTACACTCACCAGAAGGACATTCTCCCCATTTGTCAATGCTAAGCTCTGGACTGCCTACCACATGACTGTACGGAGTTCGGAGCCCCTGTGCTCTTCAGTGTCAAGGTTTGGATCCAACTGACCACTTCACACCAGATATTATGCCGGATATGCATGAAGCTGTGCTACCGTTTTCAATCATAATTCATTGCTTACTTTCAAAAGGATATTCTTCCCTTCACTTCCTAAACAGTTGCATTACCACATGGATGTATGATCCGAGTGATGTTCTTAGTAAGACAGAAGCTATTTATAACACATTTCTCCGAGGAAATGTATCATTCAAAGGATCAGCTACGCAGGGCTTTTGTCTCTTGTGCCACTTTGCCCTGTTCGTAGGAGAGTGTGTACCATCAGAAGTTGAAGTCTCGCAACTTTACTTGCTTCTCCGGATAACATGAGTATCATCACGGGCCGAAAGCTCCAATTCTCATATATAGCCTGTTGCAAAGGAAAGTTCACTTTTTTTTGGCTAGTCTTCGTCGGGTTGTTTTGTTATGTCTCTTTTCCGTGCAAGATGCAAAACCTCATCCGCTATGCCTCAATAGTACAAAAGTTTGGCCCTGCAATTTTACTTTTGGACGATGCGCTTTGAGGCTAAACACCAGTATTTCAGGGATATTGCTCGTAATATCCACAACTTCAAGAACCTTACTCACAATCTGGCCATGCAACATCAGTTTTCACAGTGTTTTTTAATCGTTACTGGGGAGGACAGGGGCATTTATTCAGTGCTGGTTGTTTCCAGTTGCTGCATGAGCACCTGTCAGGCATAGGGAAAGAGTACATCATTCGAAACAACTTGAACACCACGTGTATATTTTTCTGCCAACTCTTACCATGGAAGGTAGGGCACACAGAGTAAGGTGTGCCGTTGTCACCGGTGTCCATGATGATTCTAATTCACCGTTTTTGCAACTACGTGAGATACCTTTTGTAAACAAGATTCTTGTAGTTGTGGAAAGGGTATTTGGTACCATTTGCTTTGATGAGCATTTTCATGTACACATTGTCAACACTACAGATGACTACAAGATTCTGCAGTCATTGCCAGAGTCTGATATAGAACCTCTCTACACGAGAGAGAGCACGGAGGTCGAACAATTGTAAGTGCTATTTATGCATTGTTCTAGACAAGTGTTGGCGCACTGAGATTGGTAAGTTTACAATTAAACTTTGCTACTTTTTGCCATCAGTATAAGCTAGCAGGAGTAGCATGCCAATAGCTTAGTGACTATTCTATGTCATTGATGGCTAAGCTATGGTGAACTGCGTTCTGTAATGCTGCGAGTTATTGTTGCTATTAGTTTCTGTTCTCTTGTTTACTTTGTTATTTGCTAAGTCATGTGATGACTTAAAAAAACACTTATTAGTGACATGGTCATTCCACATTCTTGTTTACATGTCTTCTAATGTTGCCATTACTGTGATACATTTTCAAAGTACAAAGCACATACATTTCAAAGTGTCAACGCAACGTCGTCTTTAGACAGGATTACCATTCTGTTCTTATATATATTTGTCATTTTGTCTCTTACAAAGCTGTTCTCATCATGAGTGATAAATACGTTATTGCAGAACCCAAATCGTTAAACCGAAGTCCACTTCATACTTTACTGAAGTGTCCCTTTAAGTGCCTAGGAGCACCCACATGTTTGAGCTGGAAACGGTAAAAATGATGTATTTTTTCGAATCGAGCTTACTGGCATTTAGTCTGTGTTCTACGTACAAGCATCTCGCTGCCGTATTATTTATTTAACTATCCTTAGTCCACATATCCATCCCACCCAGCTAATATGATGGAATTGGGCATGTCAGAGCTTTGCAGAGTGTATTTGTATGAGCACGTGTGTATATGTACAGTCTTGACGATCATGAGTAAAATGTATTTGTTTGAGCAACCAAAGTCTTTGTCCGAGGTGAGCTGCCGCCTCATTCCATTGACTAGTGGGACTCGGCTGATCTCCGAGCCCGGTCCACCAGTGCTGTAGCTGATCCTCGGGGTTGGAGCTGAACAGCTTGGACAACCAACTGCTCCTTGGTTCTGTGCATTGGAGTTGTGTTCAATGCCCAGAAACCCACACGATGTGGTGTCAGGGTGTTTGAGAGAAGCATGTTTAACATTCTAATGCGAATCATGCTTTGTGAACCTCAGGCACTTTGAATTTGCTCATCTATCAGCCTCCTATATACGTTTCGATATCATTGTGGTGGTTTCATTAATGGGGTATACAGGGTGTCCCAAATCTCATGCACCAATATTTTAAAGTATGCAAATGCCACGCACCTGGACAGAACCAAGGTAATGTTGCTTGCCGTCGCTTAGAGATACTCGGACAATTTTTTGCATTCTGCCACATTACATAATTAGTCTTAATGAACTGAAATATTATAATTAGATGATAAGTGTCAATAAGAAAATTGTAGATCAACACGAAAAAAGGCTTAGTTTGGCCCGAAAGACGAAGCATCGATCGTGATAGCTAATTAGTGAATAACTATACGATGTAACGATACAATTTTGATCGGCCGTGTAAACGTGTAAACATAGGCGTACTAACTAAATGAACAAGCATCGTGCCACGCGAGCACAAGCAAATAAACACATCTCACGCGATGACCGCGGAAACTCGCTGTCAAAACACTGGAGTGAGCAAGCGCGGCTGGAGCAGCGAGCCAATTGACCTTCATACGGCTTCTCGCATCAACGCGAACTAAGCCGCGATAACACAGCGCGCGACGGACCGTGACCCGACGCGGATGGTTTTCAAGATGCAGCGGCCTGGAGTAGAACGCCCCGACCCCCCCCCCCCCCGCTCTTCCTACCCTCCTCCCGGAGTGTTGCGCGGGGCGGAAGACGGCGCACTTCCTTCCCGCTTCCACCTTATGCGTGCGCGAGATTCAGCAGCAATCGCCGGCACACTATCGCACGCTTTCCACCGCACACAACATACGGCGCACGGCGATGATTTCATCGCCCTTGAATTTCATACGCTATCGCAATAAAGCTGCCGATATAGCTTCCTGTTGCTCAGTACGTGCTACATAAAAGTGTTTTATCCAAGCGTGTAGGGTAGTCGAGCTTCTGCGGTTTACTCGTCTTTTGTTGACGTCATCAGCCGTGTCGTATTCTGGGATCCCGTGTGTGACCCCCTTGCAAGTATTCTCCGGCGCCGTGACGTAAGCGGCCGTGCTGTATACTCTGTTTCAGTAGTTCCGTACAGCACTGTGGAAGGTATAGGTCTCTTCGACCAATCAGGAGCGCGAACACATCTCATATGTGTCCTTCCGCTGCCTGTCGTCTGCTCGCGACGAGCGCTGCAGCGCTGAAGCATCTCCGAAAACTGTTCCCCTTACCAATATCTCGCGTAGTGGTGGAACGTAGGCTACGTTAGTCGTATTTGGCGACTCATCGCGTTCAAGCGAAATTATTATCCTTTATTAATTAGTATTTTATAAATTACGGACGCAGTGTTCTCGCTGGTCGTGCAGAATCGCAGTGCGCATACCCGCCACACATGGGCTCCTGCGGCTTAAGCTCATTAAGACGCGATGGAAGACCTTGCGAGACATGGCGTAGTAGAGCTTTCGTTCTCAAACGAAGCAAAATCACCTAAAAAATCGCAGCTCTAACATGCAGAGAAGCCTTCAAGTAAACATGCTCTGACTAGACCGCTTCTTAAGGCCATTAAAAAAGCAACGGGTTCCGAACACTGGCACTACATCTCGCTTCGTAGAAATCTGCGCTCGATGTCCACGTAGCCTTGGCTCTGCTGCTGAATTTCTCGTATCTGGCTGTAGCGTTTCGCATTCTCCTGCTTCGGCGTACTCGTGATCATGCTGTTTTGTCTCGGGTTGGTTCGAAGCGTGTCTTCCCTCCAGTTTCGTCCAGTGTAAGTGCGGCCACTCGCAGCACGCCGCCCTTAATGCAGGCAACGCACAGCTGCGCCATGTCGAGCCCGCCTCTCGGACGGAGAACGATTTTGAATTCCTCGTTCAGCAGCGGCGGCTGCCGCTGCGCCATCGAAGCCAACGCGTCTCCGACGTTCGTGGCTTGTTCGTCGAGGCCTGGACGTCCCTTGTTCCTACGACGGCGTTCGTAAGAAGCACGGCGGGCATAGGCGCCGAGTTTTCATGCTTCCCGGCAAGAGATATACTCAGGCGGAGAGGCAACATATGTAAACATCAGTTTTATTTGTTTCTATAGTCGAGTGACAGGCCGCATGGTTCTTAACATACTAAATAAATGAAGAAGAGATTAAGTAAAAAGTAAAGAAAGCTCAGTAAAATACAGCAAGTACGACAGGTACAGTGGGCGTTTGGAGTAACGGTCTCTCATCGCGCCACTGAATGGACCAGTCTTCGAAAACGCATCATTGAGAAGACCCGCCCGATCGGAGAAGACATCATTAATTGTTAATCTCCGTCAAGCGTAGATGGCGTCGTCCTCGTCGGGGCGAAGTGCGCTTCACAGCTATACTCGTGAAAATGCACGTGTGAGCTGGCTATACCTGCTCCCATAGCAATAGCTTGTTCGCTGCGTCTTTGCGCTAGAAAACTTACATACGCGCAAGAACGCGTAATGCTTTTTTTTTTCGAAGCTTTCGTCACCCTGCTCCCTCATACGAGAGGGTTGCATTTCCTGCGGCAAGTGCATGGGCCGCTGTGTTTTCCGCTGTGTGCGAGCGTGCAGCCGTCATGAGCCTTTACGTGAACAGATTCAGAATTGTACAGAATATTTCACCGCACAGCATATATATGGCATGTGTACGCATTTTAAGTAGTGCGTGCAACTAATTTCTGCTTCACTTACGCCGGTGCAAACAGGAAGCGGTCTTGTACCTCACAGAATCTCGACTTATTGGTGTACTAGTGATGCAGGAATGAACTCCGGTATTGTTCAGCACATAGTGCACATAATCAATTTCTCAGGACGCGTGAACTCCGACGAGAAATGTCAGCGCCTGCAACAAGGGTTTACTTACGCTGTACTGCGCACAGCATGTAATCCATGCTTGTAGGCTGTCTGTTTCGTGCATTCTGTTGCGAGTCGGTGCAATTTCACTGCTGGCATCAACCACTTCGTGTGTACATTGCTGGTTTGGGATTCCACAACACAACAGCAACTACCAGCCTTCCGTAATTGCTGGTTTCGGATTCAACAACAACAGTAACTACCAGCCTTCCGTAGGGGCGCAATCGCAAACAAGAGACGTTTCGCGCGCAAACTAAGGCTACGTTCACACTTCGGAAGCGCCGTTTCGAGCAGTATGTTCATTCATTGACCCACCCGTCATCAAAAGTGATCATTTTGCGCAACTTCGCGTGTAATCTGCGACCTTTGGTAAATTCCTCGTTGGCGTTCCGTAATTCTCCTCACACGGGCGCGGTAGCGCTGAGTCAGAGGTTGGTGCCTAGGCGTGATTATATTTCGTTAATAGCTTTTATTTACAAATAGTAATAACATTTCATCATTTCGTATTATTGTCGGCGCCTCCACGACATCAAAGCTAAAGGCTGGCCCTTGTGTTGGGGCTCACCGAAGCCTGCGCGTCCTACGTGCAGACTTCGCGTGTATATTCTAAGCACTGTAGTGAGACCTACGCTCCCAATCTATCGTCGCGACGAGAAAAGCACGCCGCGACTTCTGCAACATACCGTGCACGTGCGAGGAGAATTATGGAGCACCAATGAAGAATCTGCCTAACTATTGTCTGCCTTGGAAGTGGAAGAAGAAATGGCTTTTGTACTTCTACCTACTTGTTTTCTAGAAATGGACAATGAATAAACGGAAGACGCGGACACCTCGGAAACGGCGGTGGTGGTTTCGCCTGGCTTTGCAAAAGCGCGAGAAGTTGGGACACGCCAAGGCTTCGTTGCCGCACCTCCGGTCGCGCGACGTTGAATACTATAGCGACTATTACTGACAGTACGTTTTAGTACCACTCTTGTCGTAGAGAAAGGGGTGGTTCTTGATCGCGTCGATCAGCATTGCAGCCTACACTTTTGGTGCCATGTTCAATTTTACGACCGGATGTTTACATGCTAGTGTAGCTTCCGGTCGAGACTTTCCGCCGCGTTTCCGCTTGTTTCGCTGCCTAGGCGGGCGGATTTTCGTCAGATATTGCCGGTTCCGCCAGCTTCGAGACCAAGTGTGAACGTAGCCTAAGGTCATGCGCGAGCGCGGCTGCGGCCTAAATGGCACCTGAAGGGAAGTGGCGGAAATGTACACCGGAAATTTCGATCACCTCGGGTCTTTAACGAGCACCTAAATCTAAGTAAACGGGCCTCGAACATTTTCTTCTTCATCTAAAATGCGGCTGCTGCATTTGTTATTTCATTTGTTGCGCATCTGTTACTTCAGAATGCGGCCGCCACATTCTCGCCCAAAACCTCAGAGTGTCAAAGCCTTGACAAACACCGTGACAGGTTTTTCCATAGGCAGGCATGATTCGCTGTAAATAACCAACCCAAACGGAAGCGCCCAGGAATGAAATTGTGATAGTAGCACCAGTAGCACGAGAACAAAGGGTCGGTAAGTTGGGCGAGGGGTCGAACGCCCCCCCCCCCCTCCCTTGGCTACGCCCCTGGTAGTAACGAAGCGGAACAATGCAGATTTTGTGGAAGGGGATAAATGGAGGTCAGAGACTGTGACAGCTTGAATAAAGCTGACGCATTATAATATGATGAAGTTCACTGTGAATTTATACAAATGCAACCTCACACTCGATAATGAGTTTCTACGCGCAGTTAATCTCTGAATTAACTCGTCCGCGGTGTCAGTGAGATTCATTTTGCGGGCGAGCTCTTTGTGCCCATGCATGGAGAACTGCTATGTGATTTAACTGCGCTTGTGTCATTGTTGACCTCAGGTACGTTTAGACGCGAAGGAGGCATGAAAACGATCTCTCAGAAATGCATGATGTGACTGGGATAGTCAAAGCAATTTTCCCAAGCTGAGCCACGTCGGGCAAAAGATCTCGCAGCTGGTCAAAGCTATCGGCCGAAAGCATATTTACAACATCCTCAAACGATTTAAAGGGTGTAGTGTGCTGCCTTACCATTTCTGTGATCATACTACGGTGAACGTTGAGCCGTTCAGGCTTAAGAACTTGCTTGTAGAACTTCAACAGGTACGTTCCGTCAGGATTCCCAGTCAAAATGTGCTCAATATATGACGTGCTGCCACATTTGTGGTGGATACCTGTCATCCAGGGAGGAATCTACTGTCTCGAATACCTCGTACTGCTGGCGGTACGTGATCTCGGCCGAAGGAACGTAAGAAACAATACATATCTTAAAGAAAATTAAAAAGCGTATCTCGAAAATTGCTTAACAAATGTGGTCATAAAAAGGGAAAGACACAAAACACGTTTAGTAGAAATGCCTAACGAAATAAACAGAAGAGTAAAATAAGTAGTAAGGCTAGAAATTCAAAACATGACGCTGCATTTCTTTAGCCAAATCAACAGAGGTTAATATGCTAGGAGGCACGGAATTCCACTCCGCGACTGTGAGTGGGAAAAAAAAACTATATCAAAATTCGATTGTGCGAGCGAAGAGGGGGCTAAGAATGTTCATGAGAGTGTCGCGTTGTCCTCGTACTAGGACGCCTAACAGATTTTTGGGAGAGCTAAGTTAATCTTTTCGGAAATGCAGCTGTGAAAGAATCAAAGGCGAATAACCTTTCTTTGGTCTTCCAACGTCGGTATATTATTCAGTATCATTAAATCTGATGGAGAATCTAGGCGTTCGTACTTTCGAAATAGTGGAATCTTGTTGACACGATTTTCACGGGAACCGGAAAATAAAGTGTTTCATCCCAAAATCATATCATCCAACGTATTATCCGCCCCAATTGTTTTATCGGTTAAAGAAGAAAAAAAAACGTTTCATCCCGAAAGACGTATTACGCAGAATCGTATCAACGAGGTTCCACTTATAAATCTAACTGCTCATCTTTGGATTTTTTCATGTTGCATAATATATTTTTAAAATGCTGATCTCATACGACGGACGCATACTGCAGTTTTGATCTTATCCAAGCATTGTGTTTTCAGTTTTCTATTTTTATTTATACATTTTTATTCATTTTATACAAGTACCTGCAGCGGCACAACGGCATAATTGCAGGAGGGGACATTTGTATTAATCAATCAATCAATTTTTATTGTTTCTAATACATTAATGACCGGTTATTTTTATACAAGCAGGACCCGAGGCAACGAAAGACCGAGGCATGCAGCGAAAGAAAAAAAAAGAAACGAAAAATGAGCCGATTCAAAAAGCAGACGGCAAACTACAACGCAACAGAAAAAAAAAAGAATAAAAAGTGTAGCAACAGGCTGACAGACGCATTCACATCCCGCAATAATTGCGGGATGTTGCGGGAATTATTCGGCAAGAAATTGCCCGAGCAGACGTGGAAGAATCTGGGCAGAAAGGAAAAAAAAAGAAAAAGAAAAAAAAAAGCCTGCTTAAAGGAACTCTGCCCTTGACGGTGCGTATACTTGTTGCTGCGAGAATAGTTATGAACCCAATGTTTGAACACCGAGCTTCCTACTTGACGCATCTCTGGCGCCAGACGGTACATTTTCCGTCTGTAACATTATTCTTCGACATACTAAAGAAACATATATATATATATATATATATATATATATATATATATATATATATCCTGTTTTAATATTCAGCGAAGCTAGTTTGCGCAGCCAACTGCTCTTTATGGTTTCGAAGAATAATGTTACAGAGGTCAAATATACCTTCTGGCGCCAGCTATGCGCCAAGTAGGTACTAGCTCGGCGATCCAACAACGTTTGCATAACTCTTCTCGCTGCAAGAAATATATTTATATATCCTTTGTTCGCGAAGTCTTGAGACTGATATGTTTTCTTCTGTGCAGCTGCTTGAGCGAAGCATACGCCGGCGCAGGAGCGTCGCGCCATCTTTTGAGAGGAAGCTTGAGCTCGGGCCCAACTCCGATGCGGCCTACTCAAATACGTGTAAAACGCAGGAACGCTTTTCTGAGATAACCCCTGGACCGATATTAATGAAATTTGTTGTATTTGAGAGAGAAATTTGAATTCTAGTGACTGCTGGAAGTGCAATATCGATATAAACATTGAAGTTTTTAAGAGGAATTTTCAAATATTCAAAAGTTTGAAAAAAGCACAAAATTAACAAATAATAGGTAAACATCAAGATCACCTATTGTGGTCGTGTAAGCGGCATGCATTGGGTCATTCAAAGAAGAGAAATTCGATATGTCAATGTATATCATACGTGAGTTCGTATCGTTGTGTACAAGGGTTCTGCAAAAGCTATATTTCCATTTTACTAAATTTCTTGGGATTCATGTGTAATATATCAATTTTGTCCGCTTTAGATGTACAAATAGATGTGACGCACAGAATTGTGACATCATTTTTCATTGCTGAGTTACAGAGTGTAAAACTTGATAGTATCGTTTTCTGCACATTTGCGGTGTTTGAAATTTTTAATGAAAAATTGACGAGCTAAATAAAAAATTCGAAACCAACTGTCACCATATTTAAAGTTTTTCTTTTGAATGTAACAAACGCAGTCAAATTTGGTCGAGTGGTTGGTGAGAAAAACGAATTCTCATTTCACACGTATTTAGATAGGAGCACCCGAGATAAAGCTTCCCCTTAAGAAAAATTTGGTGAATTTCTTTGGTGGCTCCTGCAGCCGCCAGATGGCATTACGTTCCGAAAAAATCTGCGGGAAACGATTAGTGGAAAAAAGGCAGGGAAGGCATTGATACGACCGTATCCATTGCAACCATATGTACAAGGTAGATATGTTTTGAGGAAGAGAAAAAGAGATTAAGCAGATGTTTACTAGGATGCTTGAATGGAAAGTATGTATTGCATAACGGATTACCTCACGTAGGCTAGGGGACTATTGGCCAACGCCCCTTTTGAAAGAGGATGCCAATAAATCATCCTCATCCACTCCTACTAATTGTTTGAGCGTTCTATTGTGAGTTACGGTTGAGAGATAGACGCGCGTTTTAAAGAGCCTGTGGTTATAAAACTCAATTCCGTGATGCTTGGAAAGGCTGCCTCGCAGACGTGTCAGCTTCTTTGTGATGCTTGCGGCATCGATTCATGATAGCGGGCGCGAGTATTCGACTGGCACACAATGTTCGTTTTGGGGAGAGGGTCGGTAGAAGGCGGCACGAGACAGGAACGCTGTTAAACCTCAAGTATTGAACAAAACGTGGCTTGCATCATATAAATATTGCAGCACCGTTACAGTGCGCATGCTGTCAGATGGCCTCGACATTCCCAGACAACATGCCACCAAGTTTGATTGAGGGTAACGAAAGCTGGATGATAGACTAGCGCGGCACTCCCTCAAACAGAACCAGAAGGGCCTGTCATCAACACTTTTTGTAGATATTTTTATCTGACGCCAACAAGGATAACTCAAAAATTAAAAAGCGAGAATGAATGGCGGCCCGCGAATTTTCCAGCACCGAGAAAGGTGCGGCGACAGAAGTCTATATTAATGAAATTAATAAATAGTTTCAACATTCCGAAGTCATACGCGATGCCGGAGGCGAACAGGAAAATATGTCAGAACAACAGCTTGAGAATGATGCAGGCTCCCACACTGGCACACTTGCAGCGATAGTGAAACAATCGGCCAGATTTGCCAAAAACAAACTTTGACGCTGATCGAATATATATATATATATTGACACGTATACATGTTTATCTTTCGCCGATGGCCGCTTTCCACCGGCTAACAAATGTTAAACGTTATCGCTCGGCATAGGACGCGCCTGTATCGGAAGTTTCTAGAACGTTATCGATGCTTCTTTCCGTTGCCTGTTTTCACCGACGCTTATGTTATCTGATTGTATGAGCGACGCGAATTGTCTATAACTTTCTGGAAGACACGCACGTACCAGGGATTATTCTGGAACCTTCGATGACTCAGGTATAAAAGCCGACGCGTTCCGCCGCTGATCAGATTTTCGACGACCGCCGACTGTGTTCGCCGCTCTCGTTGTGCTTTGAGTGTAGCTTGCTTTTGTGGGCACAGGTTCGCCCAATAAAGAATCAGTTTCGTCATACACAGTTTTACGACTGTTTACTTCAGCGTCACTACTACGTGACATCTGGTGGAGGTGCTTTTGTGTCCATGCAGCGGACGCCCCCGAAAAGCCGTGATCCAAGCCCGAACCCCGACGAGAGTACAACGTTGTCCCGGAGCATCGAGCTAGCCTCAGGCTACAAAACCAACCCCCGGAGTACGGACTTCTTCCCGAGAAGACCAAGAGGACAAAGGTCACGACCTCGGCAGCAGCTACCATGACAGCCCCTGCGCCAACATCTGCAATCGTGATGCAACAACCCAGGGAGCCGCCGACTTTCCGCAGTTCGCCATGTGAAGACCCCGAAAGCTGACTGGAGGAATACGACCGGGTCGCTACGTCAAACAAGTGGGACTGCGACGACAAGCTGCGCCATGTTTACTTCTCGCATGAAGACGGCGCCAGAACCTGGTTCGAGAATAGGGAGCGTGCACTAACAACCTGGGACCTCTTCCGAGCCGCATTCCTGGACACCTTCACTAGCGTCGTCCGTAAAGAAAGAGCTGCAGCCTTGCTGGAAAACTATGTACAGCTCCCGAATGAGAGCATCGGTATGTACACTGAAGAAATGACTCGATTATTCCGGCACGTCGACCCCGCTATGCCAGAAGACAAGAAAGTTCGCATGTTCGTGCGGGGAGTTAAGCTGGAGCTATTCGCCGGACTTGTGCGGAATCCACCAACGACAGTCCAAGACTTTCTCTCGGAGGCTACGACAATCGAGAAAGCACTGGACATGCGCAACTGGCAATACAATCGCCGTTCGACGCCACAGTACGCCGAAGTCCAAGGACTCTCCCACGACCTACGGGACACCATCAGGGCGATAGTACGCGAACAGCTGCAGAAGTTGCTACCGTCGTCGCAGCCTCAAGTTGCTTCCATCGCCGATATCGTGCGGGAGGAAATCCAGCAATCGCTAGGACTTCCCGAATCACCACAACCCCAGCCGGAAGCGATAACCTACGCCGCCGTCGCCCGTCGTGAAGGCCCCCCTCCGCGGTCGCGCCAGGGCCCGTAACGCCGCAGTTCCGTCATCCACCGCCGCCGCCGCCAGCACGCCCGCCCGTCGCCCAGCCCAGCTACCAAAGGAAGACAGACATTTGGCGCGCCCCCGACCACCGCCCGCTCTATCACTGCGGGGAAGCCGGCCATGTCTACCGCCGATGCCCATACCGCGAGATGGGCCTACGAGGGTTCGCCGTCAACGCTCCGCGTCCACAGCTTGGCGAGCGACCATGTGACATCGCCGACAACCTCGCCGGAGCCCAGTGGCAACCACGACGACCCTCACGCTCGCGGTCACCGGGGCGCTACATCTCGCCGCATCGCCGTCAGTACACCGGTCCCACCCGGGGCCGATCTCCGAGCCCTTACCCGGGAAACTAAAGGATCCTCCGCCGACGACGACGATTCGCGAATCAGCACGACGAGAGATCAGCATGCCGCCTAGCAACACGCTTGACAGCGTGTAGCTAGGCGGCAGAAAGGTCTTCTTTCTGACAGAAAGAAGACCTTCCGACGCGACGTAGCAGCAGCAGAGCAAGCCGACGCAGCCGTGATCCGACGCTACGAATTAACCGCAATGCCAGACGCCGGTCTACGGATCTAGACGTGCTCATCGATGGTCATAACGTCACCGCTCTCGTCGACACTGGCGTCGACTATTCCGTCTTCAGTGGCGCGTTCGCGGCCAAGTTGAAGAAGGTGAAAACAGCCTGGCAAGGACCCGATATCTGGACAGCGGGAGGCCACCTAATAACGCCGACTGGAATCTGCACAGCGCGAGTCACGGTAAACCACCGCACTTACCCGGCGAACTTCGTAATCCTGCAGCACTGCTCCAGGGATGTCATCCTAAGCATGGACTTTCCAAATCAACACGGTGCAGTCATCGACTTAAGGTCCAAGTAGATAACGCTTTCAACACACAACGCGATACCACTGGATACAAGCATAAGTTACCATGCCTTGAATGTGCTTGAAGAACAAGTCACCGTTCCGCCTCGCTCCAGCGTAATGATTTCCGTCGGTACCGAAGTGCTTGCGGACATGGAGGGCGTCATTGAGGGCGATCATCACTTAATGCTCGACCGTGAAATTTGCGTCGCTAGAGGCATAGCTGAGCTACGTGCAGGGAAAGCAAGGGTGATGCTCACGAACTTCAGCCCCGAATACAAGCACATTAACAAAGGCACCACGGTCGCCTACATCGACGAAGTAGTACAAGAAAGCAGTGCTTTCGCCTTCACGGATTCCAGTGCACCTGCAATGACGACTATAGTATCTGAACCAACTTTCGACGTCAACCAGAACCTTCCCAGGCATAAGAACAGCTAAAAGCACTGCTCCTGCAATACAAGGACTGCTTCTCGTCGTCGTCGGAAGTTCTACAAACCCCTGTCGCCAAGCACCGCATTATAACCGACGAATATGTCCGCCCAATCCGTCAGAGCCGGTACCGAGTTTCGGCGCGCGAACGTGAGGCCATAAAGCAACAAGTCGACGAAATGCTACGCGACGACATCATCCAGCCGTCCAAGAGTCCGTGGGCGTCCCCCGTGGTGTTAGTGAAGAAGAAGGATGGAACCCTACGTTTCTGCGTCGACTATCGTCGCCTCAACAAGATCACGAAGAAGGACGTATACCCCCTCCCACGGATTGACGACGCCTTGGATCGACTCTACAACGCAAAGTATTTTTCGTCGATGGACCTCAAAACCGGCTACTGGCAAATCGATGTCGACGAGAGGGACCGGGAAAAGACTGCCTTTATAACACCAGACGGACTGTTCGAGTTCATGGTCATGCCGTTTGATCTTTGCTCGGCACTGCGACTTTCCAACGCGTCCTGGATATAGTACTGGCAGGCTTGAAGTGGCAGACTTGCCTCGTCTATTTGGACGACGTCGTTGTGTTTGCCTCAAGCTTCGAAGAACACCTGCGGCACCTTGAAACAGTTCTTCAAGCAATCAAAATCTCCGGACTCGCGTTAAAGCCAGAAAAGTGCCGCTTCGCATATGAAGAGCTCTTGTTTTTGGGCCACGTCATCATTAAGTCAGGAGTGCGCTCCGACCCTCAGAAAACTGCGGCCATCTCCAACTTTCCTCCGCCCGCTGACAAGGAGCCAGTGCGTAGATTTCTTGGACTGTGCGCCTATTACAGGCGCTTCGTCAAGAATTTTTCACGGATCGCTGAGCCACTGACGTATCTCACGAAGGCCGACGTCGAGTTCAAGTAGGAGACGCCGCAAATCAAAGCATTTGAAGAACTGAAGCGACGCCTGCAATCGCCGCCAATACTTGCGCATTTCGATGAAAACGCCGATACCGAAGTCCACACCGGCGCAAGCAGCGGAGGGCTCGGCGCCGTGCTTGTGCAGAGGACTGACAGACTAGAAAGGGTTGTAAGTTACGCGAGCCGATCGCTATCGAAGGCGGAAGCAAGTTATTCCACAACAGAAAAGAAGTGCCTCGCCATCATCTGGGCCACATCAAAGTTTCGCCCATACCTCTATGGCAGGCCCTTTAAAGTTGTGAGCGACCACCACGCCTTGTGTTGGTAAGCTAACTTTAAGGATCCTTCAGGTCTCCTCGCACGATGGAGTCTGAGACTTCAAGCATTCGACATCACCGTTGTTTACAAGTCCGGGCGAAAGCACTCTGACGCCGACTGCTTGTCTCGCGCCCCCGTCGAACCGCCGCCACAGGACGACCAGGATGACGACACTTTCTTGGGACCCATCAGTGCCGACGAATTCGCTGAACAACAGCGAGCCGACCCGGAACTAAGGAGCCTTGTAGACTACCTGGAAGGCAAGACCATCATTGGGCCGAAGGTGTTCAGGCGAGGATTGGCCTCGTTTTAGGGGCGAAGCTCCTTAGGGTGTGGGTCTGTCCCTCCTCTGTAGTATGTAGTAGTAGTATTAGTATAGTCGTCGTCGTCCTAGTTGTAGCCACGTCTACTTTTATGAAAAAAAAATCACAGCATGTCCACGGGGTGAATGATGATGAGTGGGCGAAGCTCCGGAGGGAATCATCGGATCTCCCGCTTAAGGGGACGCTAGCACAAACGCGTTAGAAACGTGCAGTACTCTCTAGTAAGGGGGGGCGGCCACAGCGTCTTACGCAGCCATTTACACATGCCGGAACGTGCACCGCGTTTGCCGACGCCATCACATGACTGCTGAGAGAGTATACCCCCCGTATTCATAAACGCTCCTCGACTTGAACTTGACTTGCCACCGCCTTGGGCAGCGTGTTCGAAACGCGTTGAAGGCGGTGGCAAGAGTAAGAGAGGTGGCAACAGAAAGAGTAATTAGAAATAAACACAAAAGTTGCAGATAATTTACAGCATAAGATAGTTTCTATATGATGCATTATGACCAGTTTCCATACATCTAGTTTTAGAGTGTGCCGCATTCGTTGCGCCGCGCGCATTACTAATTAAGGAGTACAGACTTATGGGGCTGCCATGTGCGACCCTTGACGATTGCCTTTTTCCAAGGGGGAGCGCTGCAAGACGTGACCAGGCCCATCGAGCCCTGCTAAGTTTTCTGAAGGACACTGACTTGGCCTCCCGTTTATAGACGTTATTTCTATTTTTGTTTTGTTTTTGTTTTGTTCTGTCTGTGTCTCCGTCATTTCTTTATTTCCTCTTTTCTTTTCTCATATTTCATTTCCTCTATTCCCTCCTCCTGTAGGAGTAGGCAGGCGTTGTGCGCCTCTCGGTGGCAGTTTTCAGCTTGCTCCCTCCTTAATCCCTTTGTGTGCTTGTGTGTATATGTGTACAAATCAAATAATAATAATAATAATACTTTCGTAGTTTTTGAAACTTTTGTATTCACGATTCATATCCTTTTCTTTGTAAAGTGCTTAACAACATCCGTGTCGTTTTTTTTTTCATCACGTGCAAGCCATAAGATGTCAGACTTTTTAGCACTTTTCAAGGCTCGAAATCATGCCTGTTAATTCAGGTATGTGGTAGCTTAAGTTGTCTAGGTTTCGTAGAATATATAGGTACTATTTTTACTTCTATTTTATTAACAGCGGAGCTGTTTAATAAAGGTCGAGTTTTATCCCCACGAAGGGATGGTGGTCGCAGTTTCGAGCGAGGTGGAGAGAGGGTGAAATGAGGATACGGAGGTTTAGAGAGAAAGAAAGAGAGGCAGACAGAGAGCGAGAGAAATGAATAAAACAGCAATCTTGGCGAGGCGGGATTGGAACCCTGGTACCCACGGTCCGAAGGCGAGCGTCACAACCACTGGGATAAACACCCACGCTTGCAGAACATGCATTTAAGGGAACAAGATCGACGAAGAAAGTTCTCGACGAAGAAAGTTCGCGTGTTTGCACCATGAGCACGCCGTTCGGAAGGTACAGATTTCTGCGCATGCCATTCGGCATCACATCAGCGCCAGAGGTTTTTCAACGCGCCATGCACGAGGTGGTTGGAAGCTTGGCTGGCGTAGCTGTCGTGATGGACGATATATTGGTCTGGGGAAAGACAAGGCAAGAGCATGACGCGAACCTCGCCGCCTTGCTTCAACGCTGTAGGGAACGCAATCTAAAGCTAAATAAAAAGAAATGCCAATTTTTGCAGGACAGCGTACGTTACATGGGCCACCTCCTCACTGCCTAAGGGCTGTCGCTGGACCCGGACAGAGTTCAAGACATCATGCAAGTGCCCCCGCCGAAGAACCGTAAGGAGCTTCAAGTGTTCCTTGGAATGATAAACTATGTATCTCGGTTCATCCCAAACCTGTCGGTCTCATCCGCACCCATTCGGGAGCTGCTTAAGAAGGACGTCGCTTGGACGTGGACAGAAGTGCAGGAAAACAGTTTCCAAAGGTTACGAGCTAGTCTTGCTACAGCACCAGTCCTAGCATACTTTGACCAGTCCAAGCCAGTGAAACTGTCCGTGGACGCGAGCCAGTACGGTGTCGGAGCAGTCATTTTGCAAGATGACCACCCCATTGCCTATTCTTCCCGCTCCTTAAGTGCCACACAACAGCGGTATGCGCAAATTGAAAAGGAAACCCTAGCCATAGTTCATGGCTGCATGAAATTCAAGGACTACATACTAGGACAACCCCTAGTCACGGTAGAATCCGACCACCGACCACTGGAATCGATTTTCAAGAAACCGCTTTGCGATTGCCCTCTTCGCCTTCAACGCATGCGCCTCATTCTTCAAAGATTCCCTATCAGCGTGATATACAAACCAGGAAAGGAACTTTCTTTGGCCGACGCACTTTCGCGCTTTCCTTGCAAAACAGAGCTGGTGGATGAAACAGAGCAATTTCAAGTCAATGTTGTTTCTTCGTTACCTGTTTCAGATCAACAGCTGCTCAGCATGAAAGCGGAGACTGATAAAGACACCCTCATGACCGAACTCTGCCGTTACGCAAGTACAGAGTGGCCCCAAAGCAAGCAGCAGCTGCCGGATGCTTTAAAACCATACTGGAGCTACCGTGATGAGCTCCACGTCGAGGATGGGCTGCTTCTCAGAAGCAACAAGCTTATAATTCCGCCAGCAAAACGCAAGGAAGTTCTCGGCCTCCTCCACGCTGCACATTGTGGCGAAGATAAAATGAAGGCGAGAGCAAGACAGGTAATGTACTGGCCAAACATGAATGCCAACATTTCTGATGTGGCGAAGTCATGCGCTGTTTGCGACAAGTACAAAAAAAGAAATGCAAAACTGCCCATGCTGAGTCACGAACTACCGAGTTTGCCATGGCAGTTTGTCGGGGTCGATCTTTTCCACCACGAAGGCAATGATTACCTCATAGTGGTAGATTCTTACTCATTTTTCTTCGAGGTTCGCAAGCTTAATCGGACTACCGCTACTGCTGTAATCAACGCAAGTGCCGAAATCTTCGCGACACATGGCATTCCCGCCAAACTGTGCAGTGACAACGGCCCTCCTTTCAACAGTGCAACTTTCCAAGCATTCACAAGTCAATTTAATATCAGCCACACCACTTCTAGCCCGTACTACCCACGTGCCAACGGCTTGGCAGAACGTGCCGTTCAGGAAGCTAAACATCTGCTAAACAAATGCCCGTTTTCCACCCTTGAATTTTACAGCGCGTTGTTGGAATGGAGGAACACTCCAAGGGACGAACAGTTGCAGTCGCCAGCTCAAAGGCTCATGGGACGTCACACCAGAAGCCAACTCCCGGTTCTCAACTGCCACCTGGAGCCCAAGACGATACCCACGGAAGCAGTTCGTCAGCGACTACAAGAAATACGACATAAACAGCGTTCCTACTACAACAGAACGACACGGGCTCTGCCAGACCTTCATAGCGGAAACAAGGTGTCCGTATACGACACACACAGCAGAACGTGGGCTCCGGCCATGGTGGTTGGTCCTGCGGGGCCACCGCGATCCTACGTAGTGGCTACAGACAGTGGACAGCAGTTACGCCGTACGAGAGAGCATCTCAGGGCCACAGATGCTGCTCAGCCTGCTCAGTCACAAGCAGAAACACCAAAACAGGCAGCGCCAAGTACCCCAGCAGACGCAGTTCAAGCCCCACTTCGAAGAAGTGAACGGGTACGCCAAGAGCCGCAACGTTATCCACTACCAGAACGTAAATAGCAGAGCAATCCTTGTTTGCAAATGAAAATGTTCATCAATGTTTTTTTTTTCTTTTTTCCCTGAAGAAGGGAAGATGTACTGGAGCGCAATGTCATGCCTGGAACTCAACCAGTGCGCATGTGCAACACGCCTACTGCTTATCGCAATGCTCCTTATATACTCAGTTGCGTTTCTGAATAAAGTGCTTTTTGTTACCTGCTACTCGTCTGGCATACACATATGATTGCGTTGCACCGACGATTGTAGCACAACTTGCTATGGGCGAGAGAAAGAGAAAATGAGAGCGAGAGAGAATGAGAGAGACAGAGAGAGAGAGAAAAGAGAGAGCGAAAGACAGATAAAGAGAGAGAGAGAAAGAAAGAGATGCTGGATTTGAGCCCGGGTACTCACGGTGCGAAGGCGAGCGTCATACCCACTACGCTATACATCCACGCTTGCAGAGCTCAGCAGTTTCATCAGATTTCAGAAGCGTGGAACTGGCTTAATATTTTTGCTTGCAGGTGTGATAATCTTATTTTTGTTTCCCTATTGGCATCACGTTATATTTAAGAACGAACTCGGGTGTGGTGTTAAAATCTCAAGTTGTCAACCACTCTCATAAACCGCTTTTGTAACGCGCGTATTATATAAAGGTATTGTTGCATTATGGACGTTGAAATTAGGCGACAGTATACGTCCACTATGAGGCGATGCTTGTACAAGTACCCCCATATCAACGCACCATCCCGGCTTGCGGTCATTGCGGTGCTGTCGGCCACCGCATCGACGCATGTCCCGGCCCATGACCCGACAAGTGCGGCCTCTGCGCCCAACCTGCCCAAGTCGTTGATGGGGCCCGTGCATCTCATTAGTGCACCCCAAAGTGCTCGCTGTGCGATGGAGCTCAGGCCACGGGAGATCACACGTGTACAGCCAAATACCGCCCCCTGCAACCCATGCGCTCGCACTCAACTCCGAAGCGCACAAAACGTCGACGCGAGCTTGGGAACCGTCGACCACGCCAACCCAAGAACCCCGGCGATCCGCAAGACCATGGCACATCCCAGCGGCTGAGCCACTCCCAGGATCGTGGCAAGCCTGCTGCATCATCTACCGACACGTTGGAGAAACGACTGCTAGCGTCTCCGCCATCCCGCGGGACAGCGGGGAAACGACACGCCAACCCGCCCGATTCAGCGCGGACGTGGGTGAACGCAGTCCTCCAGGGCTCACAGGTGAGCGGAAAGGGCAGGGCAGCCCCCTTTCATACCTCACCCCCGCCCAAATATAAACCACCGCCGAAAACAGCCGAGCAAATCGAAATTGCAGCATTAAAAGAGCAAATTGCTAGTTTGCAAAAGCGTCTTGCACTTCCCGAGGCGCGGCAAAATGCACATTCTCAAACATCTGCCCCACCTCCCGCAGAGGAAATGGACATCAACTCATCAGTGTCTGAGATGCCCACTCATGGGCACTTAACCAGAGATTCGAGGATAAGCGCCATAGAAGTCCACATGATGACGCGCCTTAACGCCCTAGAGGCGCAAGTCACCGCTGCTCTTGAGGCAGCCATTGAAAAAAATTCGCACCGCATAGCAGAGCACGTAATCAAACCGACGACTACGACCAGACGGTCCGGGCCACTCAATCGTATAGTGAGCCCCAATATCAAAGTCGACCGACCACAGAGGACTCAGGCCGAGGAGGAGCCCACCCCCGGTACGCCTAATATGCAGGCCCTCATGGGCACTGGGACACCCGGCTCTACCATTCTCCTCCGGCGGTCATCGCATCAATATCAAAGTGAACACCATGGCGCGCCGCCCTAAGCCACGCAGGCACTCACGAGGCAAATCACTTTCAGTTTCAATTCTACAGTGGAACTTCAGGAGCTTTAAGGCGCGCACTAAGCGTGCAGGCCTGCGGCTCTTCTTAACCACCCTCCCAGACTTGCCCGCTGTGTTTCCCTCCAGACGTCGGGGGACGGTGCCACGCTTCCTAGTTATTCGGTATATCAGCGGGACGCACTGAGTTGCCTATGCGTGCATAGGAACTATAAGGCTTCCCCAAACTGTACAGTTCCCCCAAACTGCCCAACGTCACTTTCGCCGATCTTTTTAGTCGTGCGCTTAAGGTGGCCAAAAGGGAACCCCTCATAATTGGTGGGGACTTTAACGCCCTGAGCCCGTTATGGGGATATAAGCGTCAACAGAAGCACGGACGCAAGCTGGCGGAACTTGTGTCAACGGTGGGCTTTACTCTTCATACTGACTCTGCGCTACCTACACGCATAGGTACCTCCGTAGCATGAGACACGTGCCCGGACCTTACCTTCACTAAAAACATTCGTTATGCAGATTGGCACAATACCGAGGAAGGCCTCGGTAGCGACCACTGCATATTAGTAACCACAATCAGAATCAAACCCCTCACACGTTCCTTTCATAAAGCAACCCTCCCAGACTGAACTCGTTTTCGGTCCACGTATGAGAACCCTGCTTCTGCCGACCAAGGATATGCCACCTGGTCGCAGCATCTCATCTCTCAGCTTCATGCCGTTGAACAGCAGGTTCAGCTCTCGGAGGCGAACCCGGTGGTGGATAACCACATCCTGAACCTCTGAGAAGCCCGGCATAGCCGCGTCTGCCGATGGCGCCGGCAGAAGCATAATCGCAAACTCAAAATTCGCATCGCGAAGGTTACTCAGCAGGCGGCAGAGTATGCGGCCCAACTCGCCGACTCAAATTGGGTAGACCGATGCAACGCCGCTGCTCGACAAATGTCGAACCGGAATACGTGCCGCATTTTCAGCGCCCTCATTGATCCGGCCCAAACTCGCACTGAGACCTAAAAGCATCTTCAGAGAGCAATTCATGCGTTTAATGCAGACACAGCCCAAATGGCTGTAGTTCTCGCGCCAAATACCGCTGCACGAAACCAGGATTCCCGCGGGTCACGTACTCGTATGCAGGCTCCGAGAACACGGAGTTGGATCGCCCGTTCCAACTTCACGACCTCAAAGCAGCGCTGGCAAAAATGAAGAGAGGGACAGCTCCAGGCAGGGATCAGGTGACGGTAAAGCTATTAGCTAACCTCCCTGATCCCGCGTACATGCAGCTGCTTGAGTATTTTAATACCATCTGGTAGGGAGGAGCGCCTCTACCGGTGGATTGGAAAACAGCACTGGTTACCTTTATTCCCAAACTAGGTAAAGACATTAATATAGACAATCTCCGGACCATCTCCCTGACCTCTTGTGTGGGAAAGTTAATGGAGACCATGGTCCGCGACCGATTGTCTAACTACCTCGAAATACAGAACACCTTCACAGACACCATGTACGGTTTCCGCCCACACCGGTCCGCACAAGATGTTATGTTCCAACTCCATCGGGAGATCCTGGTTCCGGTCGAACACCCCAGCGACGATAAGGTAGTTCTTGCCTTGGACTTCAAGGCGCTGTTTGACAACGTGACCCACAAGATCATAATTACACACCTGTCCCAAACAGACTGTGGATACAACACATTTCGATACATCCGACAATTCCTTACGGATCGACAATATTACATTCGTCTGCAACACTCATAACATGGCCCGTATCAGCGTGGTACGCGAGGGACGCCACAGGGAGCGGTTCTCTCGCCACTCCTCTTCAACTTGGCCATGGTCAGGCTCCGTACCCTACTGAGTGCGGTCCCCGGCGTGCAGCACGCTCTGCACGCTGACATCACTCTGTGGACAACACATGGTTTGGTAGGAGACATCGAGATCACCCTGCATGAAGCGGCGTCTATTGTGGACGAATACGCACGCCGCTGCGGTCTTGAATACTCCCCGAGCAAATCGGAATTCGAGCACCTTGCCCAATGGGCAACGCACAACGAAAATCGCCCTCTCCCTGCTTAGTGGTCCAATCCCCGAACACGAGGAGATAAGAGTATTGGTACTCTTTATTTGGAACCATAAGATTGATACAACTCTCCAAAAGCTCCGCAAGGTGGGGGCTGGGTGGGCCGCATGGTCCACCAGGTTTCTAACAAACGGGTGGGCGCACGTACGATGCAAAGACGCCCTGCGGCTGGCGAATGCGTTCGTGACCAGCCGGATCCTGTATTCGGCACCGTACGTCCACCTGCGCAAATGCGATGAGAACGCACTCGAAGTGATGCTCCGCAAACTCTATAAGAGAGCCCTTGATCTCCCCATTTCTACGTCCAATCAGCGTTTTTTCGATTTAGGAATGACGAACACCTTTGGGGAGCTCCTTGAGGCGCATCTCAACAATCACTACTCACGGTTAGGCAAGACAGCAACGGGTAGCCACCTTCTGAGCCGCTTACACATCGCTTACATAACTCAACGGGAGCAGTGGGTCTCCTTGCCTGAAGCCTGGCGCTTCGCACTACAGGTACGACCCCTCCCCAGCAACATGACGAAGGATGCCACGATGGCAGCCGCCTCGCGTGCGCGGCGTCCATTTCCGAGTGGTACGGCACCCAGCCGGGGGTATCCCACACCGTTGCCGCTGGACCGCACCACGGGAGCTGGTATAGGGCAGCTGTCGTCCACCAAAACAAACCAGTACAGGGCCTCACTTTCCGTGCCCCTAACATAACACACGCGGCGGAAGTCGCTATCGTGCTAGTCGCCGCGGTTCTAGTTTCCCGAGTCATCATCACCGACTCAAGGGGAGCCTGTCGCAACCTGGTGCAGGGACGCATTCCGTGTCGTACCTTTAAAATTCTTCACCGATATAAGTACCAGGGTTACCCGACCCGGCGCACCGTCATCTGGACCCCAGCACATGCGGGGATCGAGAGAAATGAGGTAGCAGACGCTACCGCCCGCGCGCTTAACTACCGGGTATCGCCTCATCCATCGCATATAGAGGACCAGGATTTCAATCCGGCTGTTAATTTCCGGTAAATTTCCATTTTCTACCAAACTTCTCACGGGCGGTATCTTTCCCATGTAAAGTCCTCACGAAAGCAGAGGAGCGCTGGCTCCTGCGGCTGTATACCAACACAGTACTGTGCCCGGCAGTACTCAAGCATTGTAACTCAGCATTTTAGGGCGAGTGTCCGCGGACACCTACGACATAGTGTGAGCATGCCCCAACAGCCCGGCCCAACCCCCCCCCTTCCCATCCTTCCCGAGAGATCTGGGAGGCTGCCCTGCTCGGCTGCTCGACCATACAGTACCAACGTGCCCTGGTGGACCGAGCCCGGTCTACCGCAGAAGCCACAGGGGTCCCGGAATAGGAATCCCTCCTAGACATTGTATGGGGCGGGTCCTTCTGGCTCGACCCAAACTCTCTCTGTATATAGCAACAGTAAATGTTTGTCACTCACTCCCTCACTCTTCTACACTTCACCGTGCTGGCACCGATAATCTTCACTACAATATATATATATATATTGAAAGGGGGTTTATTTACATGCAGGGCTACGTAACAACAGCCTTGGCCCAAGAGCGTCGGTCACTGTCTCGCGCTCTCCGGGCGGCTGGGCTTCGTCATCCTCTCTCAATGGCTGCGGACTCTTTTCCCCACTATATTGGCCCCGGCGACGAAGAGGAGCCATCCTGGCGACTCAAGGTGAGGCAAGCACCAGAGGGTCGTAGTAGGGCTTTAAGCGCCCCACATGGACTGTTTCACGACCACGGCAGCGTCCGTCGGTGGGAGGTGTCACAGGCTCGACGACGTAGTTCACCGGCGATGTGCATTCAACGACCCGGTAGGGACCATGATACTTCGCTGCAAACTTGCGGGAGAGACCAGGGGTGGGGCACGGAATTGAAAGCCACACGAATGAGCCAACAGGGAAGGTACGGGTAGGTTCAGACGGGTCAAGGCACTCTTTTTGAAGACCTTGTGTCACGGATGTAAATGAACGTGCGAGTTGGCGGCACTCTTCGGCACATTGAGCAAGTTCTGAGACTGGGCGGTATTCGGATGCATCCGGGCGGTACGGAAGTATAGTATCCAGTGTGCAAGATGGCTCACGTCCGTATAGTAAAAAGAAAGGCGAAAATCCAGTGGTGGCTTGTGGGGCTGTGTTGCATGCATATGTCACAAAAGGAAGCACCAAGTCCCAATCAGAATGGTTGGAGGCTATGTACATGGAGAGCATATCACCGAGTGTTTGGTTAAAGCACTCCGTGAAGCCATTAGCCTGCGGATGATAACTTGTAGTGGAGCAATGAATGATATTGCACTCACTGAGAAGCTCTTGGACGACTTGAGAAAGAAACACACGCCCTCGGTCACTAAGCAGCTCGCGTGGCGCACCATGGCGAAGAACGAAGCGGCGCAAGACGAACAAGGCCACATCGCGAGCTGAAGCTGTTGCAAGAGCGGCGGTTTTGGCATATCGAGTAAGATGGTCGACGGCCACAATAATCCACCGATTGCCCGCAGGGGTGGAAGGCAGGGGCCCGTACAGGTCTATGCCGATTCTATCAAACGGGCGAGCGGGACACGGCAAAGGTTGTAATGGGCCAGGCATGTGACAATTTGTTTTCCGGCGTTGACACTCAATGCAGGAACGAATGTACTTGCGGACGTATGTGTACATTCCACGCCAGTAGAACCGCTGGCGAAGTCTATCGTACGTTTTCAAAACGCCAGCATGCGCGTTTTGTGGGTCTGCGTGAAAGTGCGTGCACAGATCGGAGCGCAAATGGCGAGGTATAAGAAGACGCCACTTTCGACCATCGGGCTGGTAGTTGCGGCGGTACAACATGTCGTCCCGGAGCGCATAATGAGGTACTTGACGACGAAGGGCACGAGAGAGCTGTGAGGCTGGTGTCGTCGAAGGAATAGAGAGAACGCCGATCAGCGAGGCGATCCAGAGATCCTTGCGCTGTTCTGAAGGCATGTCAGTGATAGTGATGTTAGCGCAGGAACTTGCGGAAAGGGAAACCGGCGCGACGTCAGAAGGCAGGGGCGAGCGGGAAAGTGTGTCGGCGTCGGCGTGCTTCCGTCCTGAGCGGTAAATGACGCGAATATCGAATTCTTGTAAACGAAGCGCCCAGCGTCCAAGTCGACCCGACGGATCCTTCAGTAAAGCCAGCCAACAGAGCGAATGATGATCGGCGACGACATCAAACAAATTGCCATACAAGTAAGGGCGAAATTCCTGCAACGCCCAAACCATTGCCAAACATTCCTTCTCGGTAACCGAATACTTGCGCTCTGCCTTGGTAAGGGCACGACTCGCATAGGCAACAACGTACTCAGAGAAGCCCGGCTTAGTGCTTACGTTGGGCAAGGACAGCGCCAAGGCCGATCCCACTAGCATCCGTGTGTACCTCGGTCGGAGCGGTAGGGTCGAAGTGACGTAGGATGGGCGGTGAAGTCAAGAGACGACGTAATGTTGCGAAAGCCTCATCACATGCTGGCGACCAACCAGACAGATAGCTATCGCCGGTGAGCAGCTTCGTCAGTGGTGCTATTATAGAAGCGAAGTTCTGCACAAAGCGGCGAAAGTATGAACATAGACCAAGGAAGGTGCGAAGCGCTTTCACGGTGGTAGGCTTCGGGAATTCAGCAACAGCACGAAGTTTCTCCGAATCGGGAAGGACGCCGTCCTTAGAGACTACGTGGCCCAGGATGGTGAGTTTGCGAGCTCCGAATCGGCACTTCTTGATGTTAAGCTGAAGGCCTGCGCGCGTCACACCGCTCAGTACCTCGTAAAGCCGACAGAGGTGAATGTCGAAATCAGGGGAGAAAACGACGACGCCATCCAGGTAGCACAGGCACGTCTTCCATTTCAACCCACGCAAGACACTGTCCATCATCCTTTCGAATGTGGCTGGGGCATTACATAGGCCCAAGGGCATAACATTGAATTCGTACAGCCCATCGGGAGTTACGAAGGCAGTTTTCGGGCGATCGGATGGTGCCATAGGGACCTGCTAATAACCGGACTGTAAGTCTAGCAATGAAAAGAATTCGGCTCCTTGCAAGCAGTCAAGGGCATCATCAATGCGTGGCAGGGGATACACATCTTTTCGCGTAACTTTGTTCAAACGGTGGTAGTCGACGCAGAAGCGGATTGAGTTGTCTTTTTTTTTCACAAGAACAACAGGCGACGACCAGGGACTGCAGGACGGCTGAATGATGCCGCGCTGAAGCATGTCGTCGACTTGTTCGGTGATCACATGACTCTCCGCAGGGGATACGCGGTAAGGGCGCTGGCGCAGAGGCGCTTGTGAGCCGGTGTCAATCGGATGGAGAACAGTATGCGTGCGGCCTAATGACGTCTTCTGGCAATCAAACGAGCCTCGAAACTGGTGGAGGAGTGCAAGAAGTTTCTCGCGGTGCACCTCTGCAAGTTCGTCGTCGATGGCGGAGCCGAACATACTTAAAGGCGGTCGATCAGGCGTACTAGTAGAAGGTGTCAAGGCATTAAGGTGCAAGTTGTCCACATCGTCAAGGCAGAAGATAGAGGATACGTCGAACGCCTGAATTGTGCCGATACACTCTCCACGGAGTAAGGTTGAGAGAAGCAGCAACGGATTCGTAACAAATAAGGATGTGGCGCCGTTGGTCGTGTCGAGAACGGCGAAAGGCAACGTGAGATTCCTGCGGTGTTGAACGGTCTCGGAGGGTGAAAAGAGAACTGCTGACTCACGAACAGCGGCACAGGACACGGGGACAAGGACTGTACTACTGGGTGGTATGTTCGTATCCTCCGCGACAAACAACTTTTCCATTGTAGGTGCAGACGAAGCGGAACACAACGCAGAGAACGCCACCTCGGCACGAGCACAGTCAATAACAGCATGATGGCGAAAAAGAAAATCCCAACCAAGGATGACATCATGCCAACAGGCTAGTAGCACAAGAAACTCAATGGGATAAACAACATCTTGAATTATGACGCGGGCTGTGCAGGCGGCTAACGGCTGAATGTGGTTTGCCGTGGCGGTACGGAGGGATAATCCCGTTGACATCGCCGTAACCTTCCGAAACAAGCGGCAAAGTTTTACATCAATCACTGAAATGGCAGCACCAGTGACTACACGGGCAAGAGTACGAAAGCGATCCACAATAACGGCAATGAGGTTCGCTGGAGAAATTCGAGGACTTGAATTTTTCGACGACGACGCAGTTCGCGCCTTGGGAACTGCGACGTTTAGTTTTCCGTGTCAGAAGGGCAGGGTCGACGGCGCATAGGTGACAGAGAGCGACGTCGGGGGGATGGAGATCGGCGGGTAGCTAAGGGCATGCGCTCGGGCGAAGAGGATTGTTGTAGCCGCGCTGTGCTGTCAAAGCGCCCAGGATCGTAAGCAGACGGTCGCATGACATCTATTGGAACAAGAGGGCGACGGTGACAGAAGCGTGCCACATATCCTGCATAGCCGCAAGAATAACAGATAGGGCGATTGTCCGCAGTGTGCCATGGATTTGTGGGGACTGGTCGGCTGAACGGAACTGGTGTGGGCCGAACGGGTGCCGACGCAGAAGAATAGGTCGGTTGACGAGGCGGCCTGGCAGCGACGACTTGCGCATACGACAAGGGCGCAGGCTCCGGAGTTAACTGACGAGCGAAAGGCAAAGCGTCAGTGACCTCTTCCTGGATAACTTGGCGTATGACTGGAGCCAGATGTTATGCCTGTGCTGGCTCGGGCGTGCTCGATAAAATAGAGAGTTGTCTGGCGACCTCCTCACGCACCAACTGCTTTATCTGAATCAACAGTGCATTCTGGTCACCCAGAGTCAAGGCCGCGATCGTGTCGTTCTCTTCCGGAGGGCGTCTAGTTTGGGTGCGTTGTTTGCGCAATTCGTCGAAACTCTGGCACAAGCTGACAACATCTGCGACGCTTTGGGGGTCTTTGGCCAATAACATTTGAAACGCGTCATCGGCTATTCCATTCAGGATTTGCTTGATCTTATCCGACTCGTGCATCGACGGGTTGATACGCTTACACAAGTCGACGACGTCTTCAATATAACTGGTGAAGTTCTCACCAGGTTGTTGAGCGCGTTCACGAAGTCGCTGTTCTGCGCGGAGCTTGCGTACTGCGGGGCGGCCGAAGATTTCCGAAGAAGCGGTCTTGAACGAGGCCCAGTTATGAATCTCCGCTTCGTGATTGCGGAACCAGAGACTGGCGACGCCAGTCACGTAAAATATGACATTGGTCAGCCTAGTCGCGTCGTCTCATTTGTTGACTGCGGTAAGTAAGTTGCTAACCCTCTGGTAAGTTGCTAACCAGTCCTCGACGTCTTGGTCGTCAGTCCCGCTGAATATCGGCGGGTGACGCTGAGGCAGCACGCTGGGACAGACGGTGGGTTGAGTCTGAGAAGGAACTTGGGTGGGTCGTTTCTTCAGCCATCGCTGGCGCTGGAGGCAGGGTACGGCTACGTAGTTCCAGGTTGGGAGACTAAGAGATACCCCGCACCTCCACCAAACTGTAAGGGGGTTTATTTACAAGCAGGGGCTACGTAACAACAGCCTTGGCCCAAGAGCGTCGGTCACTGTCTCACGCTCTCCGGGCGGCTGGGCTTCGTCATCCACTGTCAATGGCTGCGGACTCTCTTCCCCACTACAATTTATATATATATATATATATATATATATATATATATGGTTGTGTGTGTGTGTGTGTGTGTGTGTGTGTGTGCGCGTGTGTGGGTTCGTTCCCCACCTGTGGCCAGTTGCTGTTTCATCCATTGTCATTTTCGTACATTTACAACTTCTTTAATTCAATTAGTGAGTACAAGTGATTTCCCCCACGTTGTCTTTGGTGCCACTGTTTCTTGGCTTCTTATGATATGATTAATAAAAATCGGGCCCCTCGGTTCCCTTTCTTCTCGTTCATTACATAACGAGGGCTCGAATCCGGTAACATTGATTCCTTCAGGTGGCATATGTGGGTTTATTCACCAGTTGCCTTCACCCACAAAGTTCACGTACTCGTGACGCCTGCGGCAGAAAGGATGTTCCACATCCGCCGCCAGGTTAGTGAGTGGTGGCGCTGGCTAACACTCCCAGGGTTAATTCTAGTTGTAAGACATAAATACCCCAGAAAGTGGATGGGAAAACGGCGCCAGGGTAGCTCAATGGTGAGGGCATCGCACGCGTAATGCGAAGACGTGGGTTCGTTCCCCACTTGTGGCCAGTTGCTTTTTCATCCATTTTCCATTTTTATTATTTATAATTTCTTTTTTTTTTCAATTAGTAAGTACAAGTGATTTTCCCTATGTTGTCCTTGGTATCATTGTGTCTTGGCTTCTTATGATATATTGTGAGCACTAACTGTGCAGTTTATCATCGTCTTCGCCTATCTTCAGTAATGCGAAGACGAACCCATGTCTTCGCATTACGCGTGCGATGCCCTCACCATTGAGCTACCGTGGCGCCGTTTTCCCATCCACTTTCTGGCGTTATGTCTTACAACTAGAAATAACCCTGGGAGTGTTAGCCAATCCTCATCAGCATGATCATCATTTGTCGGGTAGGTGCTAGTTGGCTGGCTCGCGCTGCGTGGAAATACAAGAGCTCTGCCTTCGTCCCGGGCGTCGTCTCACAAGTGGTGGAGCGTGCGTTGATTTCCCCGCCCTCTTGCTCTACCGGTCACCCCTGGAGTCCCACTCTGGTCGACGGTTGTGCTCGCCAACACCAGTCATGGCACAAACCGACACATCCACTGCTGCACCCACCACGGCTCAGCCAGCTGGGCTACTTGGTCCATCATCGCGCCGCAACGCGACCCTCAGGTATTTTCTGGCCTTTGCGGCGAAGGCGTGGAAGACTGGCTTGACCGTTATGACAGGGTGAGCGCTTGCAACCATTGGGACGAGGCACACAAGCTACGCAATGTGGCTTTCTACCTGAGGGAGGTCGCCCAAACATGGTTTTTCAACCATGAACGCGACTTCCCTGATTGGTCAGCATTTTCTGCGCTGCTGCGTCAGATATTCGGCACATCTGCTCGGCGCTCCGAAGTAGCGAAACAGAAGCTCGCTACCTGCATCGAGGGAGCCGAGGAATCTTATACCTCTTACATGGAATACTTTTTGGCTCACTGCCGTCGCGCTCCGATTGACATGCCCCAAGGGGAACGTATCCGCCATATCCTAGTGGGTATCAACTCCATTTTATTTAACGCTCACCTTACCGACAACGACGAGTTGCGAGCGCTCACCCGCATCATTGTTCGAGAGGAGCTTCACGGCCATGCTCCAGCCAACACCGCCATTGCGTCTCTGCGCGCTCCTCCTCCCAATTTGCGCGAGATCCTCAAAGAAGAACTGGCATCCATGACAAGTGTCACACGTGCCCAGTCTCCTACGCCTGTTTGTGCGCCTTCTTACGCCGAGATTTCTTCGCGGTCTGCGGTACCAGTTCCATCTGCAACCGCTGCCGTTGTCTGCGACCACCTGGCCTCAATGGCAGTGAAGTCCCCCATACAACCATAGACTCTACCTGGCACCCTTCCCGCCCAGTATGTTTCTACTCTTGCATCATCATCATCATAATCAGCCTATATTTCATGTCCACTGCAGGACGAAGGCCTCTCCCTGCGATCTCCAATTACCCCTGTCTTGCGCTAGCGTATTCCAACTTGCGCCTGCAAATTTCCTAACTTCATCATCCCATCTGGTTTTCTGCCGACCTCGACTGCGCTTCCCTTCTCTTGGTATCCATTCTGTAACCCTAATGGTCCACCGGTTATCCATCCTACGCATTACATGGCCTGCCCAGCTCCATTTCTTCCGCTTAATGCCAACTAGAATATCGGCTAGTCCCATTTGTTCTCTGATCCACACTGCTCTCTTCCTGTCTCTTAACGTTTTTCCTAAGATTTTTCGTTCCATCGCTCTTTGTGCGGTCCTTAACTTGTTCTCGAGCTTCTTTGTTAACCTCCAAGTTTCTGCCCCATATGTTAGCACCGGAAGAATGCAATGATTGTACGCTTTTCTTTTCAACGACAGTGGTCACATATCGGGGTCACATATCTCGTTTCTGCCCCCGGCGCCAGCAAGATGAACGACGTGGCTATTCCGACTATGAGAGATACTATGTCCGCAGGTCTGACGCCTACGTTCCAGGACCCTATATATCCTCGTCACGTCGCTCGCCCTCACCTCCGTTGTCCCAAGGCGTGCGCCGGTCTTCTCGCTCACCCCGTGGTCAGTCCCCGTTTCCGTTCCGCCGTACGTTCAGCCGCCCCTGCGTCCTGCCTCCACTTCTTTCGACAACCACCCGGAAAACTAGACGCTGCAGTTCTTTCAGGAGAAACTGCATGTTTGCGAACTGTCCCAATTCCTCCTGCTCGCCCGACTAATTTACTCGCTGTTTGTGTGGAAGGTGTTTCCGTCGACGCTCTTAAGACACTGGCCCCGCCATCTCTGTTATTCATCGCGAACTATGCTTCCTTCTACAAAAAGTGCGAACTCCGTATTTTGGCCCGGTCTTATTTGGCACCAATCACAGTCCGATTTACTCTACGGGACAGTGTACTGCTCATGTCCTTATCGACGGAATTCGCCATCATATACAGCTTACTGTGCTTTCGTCGTGCACTCATCCGATCATTTTAGGCTGGGATTTCTTGTCAGCTGCATCTGCTGTCATTCCGTGCAGACAGCCACTTATACATATTGTGACAGAGCGATGAAGAAACGTTTTGAGATGACTTGAAAAGACGAAGCTCTGGACTTCGTGAGCTAACTATGATATTGTCAGGACACCGAGCTCTCTGACGTTGCTGATTTCTCGTCGCCGCACCTTGTTACAGCGACAGATTTCGTCCTGCCACCCGACCAAGACCGCCTTCTTACCATTAGATCATGAAAAAAAAATCGACGGCGACATAGTGGTTTCCCCTTCTCAGCGCTGCATTTTTCGGGGAATCGCCATCGCTTTTTGTCTAGTGTGTTTCTCACGCTGCTGTGGCAGTCTGATCGCCTACAACACAACATAAGAGCCATTTCTGCTGCCGGAGGGGTCCACTGTTGCGATCCTTATCGACGCAGCACCAGTATGTGTCGTCCCTGCTTCGCCTGTTTCGTCCGTCGCCGAGTGTACGCCCATGGACGGTTCACCTAAAGTCCCTAGATATTTTTTTTGCTTTCTTTAAGTAGCGACAAGCTTTGAAGCACCACCGACGAATCTCATTGGACGGCGCTCATTCCAGCAGCCATGTTCTTCCTAAAGGCCCGTTTAATAACCGACGTTATCGGCGCGCGGGCCAGTGTCGTTCGTGGCCAGCCGCGCTACACCGGTTGCGCTGCGCCAGCCGAAACGCCATCTCTTCTATACTCCGCCGCGCGCCGTCGGCTGTTACCTTCGGAGCATGCGCAGAATGATCCCAAGTCCGCGCGCCGCTTTGAACGGCTGTTCGCGACCGTCGGCGATGCGGCGTTGGCGCCTTTACTTCTTCGCGCGAAATGCATTGTGGGTTGGCGCAGTCGGCGCGACGAACGCGCGAATGGGTCAGGACCATTGTCTAGTACACTCTAGTCAGGAGCCAATTCAGCGCCGGGCCCGTCGGGGTACGCCGGAAGCCGCCGGTTACGTTGGCTGAGCCGGTGCGCTCGACTATTGATCCTTTTCGCGGAGTAGTTTGTTTTAGAGACACGAGATGGCGCTTACGGCGGCGCGCCATACGTATCCTCAGCGACCACGCATGAATACGAAACCATTACCGCTTTTACCTTGCTTCTGTGCGATCAGCTGTCGGAAATGCAACTGAGTTTTCGCTAACACACTGTGCCCCATTCGTGCTAGATTGAATCATGTGGATTGAAGACGTGTGCAGTAGTTGGCTGCAAGAATAGTGACTGGCATGTTAAGGAATGGAATCCACCTGTGTGGCCAAGTTCGCGGACCGCTGCTGCAACTGTCCGAACGTGTTACCGGCACTTCGAGATGTACGGCTTTCCTCGAGGATACAGAAATTTGCTCATCCGCCTGCATTGTATCGCTAACCTTCAAAGAATGGGCTTCAGCCCCGGAACGTCAACAAGAGTGAGTGCCACTCGTTAAACAATGACAAAGGTAGTAGCGCCGCTTCTGTCATAGTAAGTTTCGTGCACGTTATTTATACACATCAATCCCAAATGGCAGGCAAACTTAAGCCCACTCTATCGCGGACGCATCAAGAATAATGAATGGGCGCACGCTTGAATATATGCGCAATATGTACGCACAATAAATGACGGTACTACTCCGATAGCGCACGAATGGTCGAAGCTGAATGTTTGGTGACGGTCCACAAGAGTGAGCCAGTTACTAGTGATCATGTATATTTGCTACAAGGTATTAAGACCTACAAAACAGCTACGTTTCAAGCCTTGTGCGCAGCAAGAACAAATCTATCGGAACTGAGCACACCCGCGAGTCATTAGGCAGAAATAATCAGATAGTGGCCGCACCGAGGAACTTCACTGAGTCAGAAACTGACAAGCCGCTGCTTCAAAATATTTGCCAAATAAATTATAAGGAGCAAAACACACTAATCCTGAGTCACTTCATGAGCGGAATGTTTAGGTAGCTTGGAATACATATTTAGCCCAGCTTTTAGAACAAGCACCTTATACGCTGCTCGCGCCGTTAGGACAAAGCTTAATGAGCTTCGAAAGCGCGTTTACATGCTCTCTGAAGCTGTTATCAAAGCTTCGTGTCATCCACCCAGCCACCGTCTACGATATCTCCCAAAACCGTTGTTTTCTAAGCCGCGCCGGCGTCATACACTTGCATTGTAAACAAGGAGGCAGTTGAGGCAAGCAATGGACGCATCACCACGTGATCAAACATGACAGCGCCCACGGGATCGCCGCGAAAAGGCTCAATAGAGGGGTTCGTTTTCGCCAACGTGACGTAGCGGGCGCGCGCGCGCGCACTCGCGCTACGTCGGAATATAAACGACCCTTAACTCTGTTCACCAGCATTCACTTGCACGCTGCCACGAGCAGCGTAGATAGCAGCAACTGTTGACGGTCGCATGCTATCTAGGAAGATAATGATGGCCAACGGAGTAGATGTCGGTACTTAAGAAAGAGAAGGAAATCTAGGGACTTTAGGTTCACCCAGTGCTCTCAGGGCCACTGTTTGTTCAGATCTCAGCCCAACCCAGACTGATGCCTTGCTGACCATCTTAAGGAAACATTAAACTTGCTTTGACGTGTGTGAATGGCTGGCGTCCAACAACCGTAGCCGCTCATCACATCGAAACAGAGGGATCCTGCGTCATTCGTCACCGCCCTTACCGTGTATCGTCTGCTGAACGGAAATTTATAGAAGACCAAGTCAACGCCATGCTCGCGCTGAACCTTATAAGGCCTTCAGCAAGCCCTTGGTCGTCTCCTGTTGTCCTAGTTAAAAAAAGGACAGTTCGGTACGCTTTTGTGGCGTATATAGGGCACTAAACAAAATTACCCTTAAGGATGTATATCCTATGCCCCGTATTGACAATGCTTTTGATACCTTACAAGGTGCCAAATACTTTTCGAGACTCGACTTGCGTTCTGCATATTGGCAGATCCCGATGCATGAGCCCGACAAATAGAAGACGGCGTCTGCCAAACCTGACAGCCTTTTTGAATTGAATGTAATGCCTTTGGTCTGTGCAATGCGCCAGCCACATTTGAACGAATGATTGATACCGTACTGCGCGGCTTTAAATGGAAAACCTGCCTGTGTTCCCTGACGACCATGTCATCTTTTTTTCCAACTTGTCCCAGCACCTAGATCGTTTAGACGATGTTCTTACGTACCTAGCCAAGGCCTGTCTCCAGCTCAATACTAAGAAGTGTCAATTTGCGAACCGCAGCATCAAAATATTAGATCACGTCGTCAGCAAGTACGGCATTGAGCCAGATCCTGCCAAGGTCGCTGCCGTACTGCATTTCGCAAAATCAACCAAATCTAAACACCTTCGCAGCCTTCTCGGAGTAGCGTCGTACTTCCGCCGCTTTGTTCGTGGCTTCACGGCTATCGCAGCTCCTCTTCATAAACTTCTGACCACGACCACACCCTTTACCTATACGGATGAATGTAAACCGCCTTTCAGACCCTCCAGCAACGTCTCACGTGCTTCGTCATTTTGATCCCACAGCCTTTACTATTCTACACACTGACGCAAGTGGGCATGGCATCGGCGCTCTTCTGCTGCAGCGAAACCACGTGTCTGAAGAGCAAGTCGTGGCCTACGCGAGCCGTACTCTTCCTCCTGCTGAGCAAAAAAATTTACCAACACGGAACAAGAATGCTTCGCCATCGTATGGTCCGTGTAAGAGTTTCGCCCGGATTTATATGGCCGACAATTCACAATTGTGACTGACCATCACGCCTTGTGTTGGTTGTCCGCCCTGAAGAAATTGTCCGGACGTCTCGGCCGGTTGGTGCTGCGTTTGCTGGAGTACGACTACACTGTCACATATAGGTCTGGCAGGCAACACCAAGATGCTGACGCTTCATCTCTCTGCCCGCTGTTGCCAAATGCCCATGTCTCACCTTCCATCCGTTCGTCACCACCTAACTAACCGACAACAACGATCACCCCGGTACGGCTCGTGACCTCGGTAGACATTCCGTCATCAGGAGACCTCACCTCCCTCCAACGCGCAGATACATACTGGCGCACAATTATCGACCGGCTTACTGCCTTATTGCACGGTTTAAACTTTATAATGGATCATTATTTCGGCAAGTTTACCACCCTACCGTTCAGCGATGGGTCCCAGTCGTCCCTCGCTTACTTCGACTGCAAATTTTACAAGCGTTTCACGACGACGTAAAGGCGGGCCACTTAGGATTTCACAAAACCTATGACCACATTTAGACTCGCTGTTTTTGGCCTGGCCTGTCTACTAGTGTTGCCAAGTACGTCAGTTCGTGTGCGCCATGCAAACATCGAAAACGTTCGACCACTCTTCCCGCCGGCCCCTCACAACAATTGCTGGGGCCCTCCGTTCCTTTCGAATTCGTGGGTATCGACTTATACGGACCCTTTCCGCTTACACCCGCGGGTAACCGCTGGATTGTCACTGTCGTGGACCATCTTACTCGCTATGCTGAGACGGCAGCTCTTCCATCTGGTGCGGCCTCTGAAGTCGCCGAGTTTGTCCTGCACGTCACTATCTTGCACCACGGCGCGCCTCATGTTCTTCTACGGGACCATGGCAAGGCATTTCTTTAACGTGTTCTTGCTGGCCTCAGTGTATCATTCCCAAAGTGATGGTCTTACCGATCGTTTCCATCAAACTCTGTCCGACATGATCTCGATGTATGTGAAATCTGAGCACACAAACTAGGACACTATTCTTCCGTTCGTCACGTTCGCTTATAATACTGCCGTTCAACGCACAACAAGCTACAGCCCCTTTTTCCACGTGTGCGGCCGTGCACCGTCTTTTGCTTTGGACACCACCTTTCTCTGTACGCCTTCTGTTACATCCGCATCTCTACCAGAGGAGTTGGCCGCCCGAGTCGCCCGCTGCCGCACAATTGCGCGCGCCAACACCGCGACCATTCAGGACAAGAGGAAAGTCCGTTGTGATGCGACCCGTCGTGTCATTTCGTTCCGCCGAGGCGACGAAGTGATCCTGTGTACACCTGTTAGAGGGCCGGGGCTCTGTGAAAAATTTGTTCACAGGTATCGCGGCCCATATACCGTGCTTGAAAGAACATCTGCCTGAACTATCGCATGGCTCGTGTTACCTCGGCTACTCACCGCCGTTGCCGCAGCACTGAAATCGTTCGTATCTCGCTTGATGCCGTATTTTCGGCGATCCTACCGTTTCTCACTCTCTGCCTTGTCGACGACTTTCGTGAGAGGGGAAGTTAGCGCAAGCGCTAAGTAGTCGTCGCATCATCGTCTACATCTGTATATACCCAGCCTCATAATCATCATCAGCATTTGTCGGGTTGGTGCTCGTTGGCTGGCTCGCGATGTGCTGAAATACAACAGCTCTGCCTTCGTCCCTGGCGTCATCTCAATATATATATATATATATATATATATTGTCACGTAGTAGTGACGCTGAAGTAAACAGCCGTAAAACTGTGTATGACGAAACTAATTCTTTATTGGGCGAATCTGTGCCCACAAAAGCAAGCTACACTCGAAGCACAACGAAAGCGGCGAACACAGTCGGCGGTCGTCGAAACCTGATCAGCAGCGAAACGCGACGCCTTTTATAGATGAGTCATCGAATGTTCCAGATTATTACCTAGTTCCCGCGTGTCTTCCAGAAAGTTCTAGACAATTCGCGTCGGTCATACAATCAGATAACATAAGCGTCGGTGAAAACAGGCAACGGAAAGAAGCATCGATAACGTTCTAGAAACTTCCAATACAGGCGCGTCCTGCGCCGAGCGATAACGTTTAACATTTGTTAGCCGGTGGAAAGCGGCCTCCGGTTGAAGATAAACAAGTATACGTGTCAATACCCTCCCCTTAAAAAGCATCGTCCCGATGCTACAAACACGAAAGCGAAAACAAAACCACGCGAACAGAAAGGGACAAAAACAACAAAGCAACAAAGGACCTAAGTTTGTCAGCGGGCGTAGAAAGGCTTAAGACGCACCACGTGGATGACTTCAGGTCGTGCGCGGCGCCGCTGTGATTGCGAAATACCGTCTGGCACGACCTCATAGTCCAGTGCGCCAATACGTCGGATGATCTTATATGGTCCGAAATAGCGACGTAAGAGTTTCTCGCTAAGTCCTCGTCGGCGTATCGGAGTCCAGACCCAAACACGGTCTCCGGGCTGGTACTCGACGTAGCGTCGTCGAAGATTGTAGTGTCGGCTGTCGGTTCTCTGCTGGTTCTTTATGCGCAGGCGGGCGAGCTGTCGACTTTCTTCGGCACGCTGCAAATAGGTGGCAACATCGAGATTTTCTTCGTCGGAGACATCCGGTAGTATGGCGTCAAGCGTCGTTGCCGGTTTCCTTTCGTAGACCAGGTTGAACGGCGCCATGTGCGTCGTTTCTTGCATGGCCGTGTTGTATGCGAAGGTCACGTACGGAAGGATGGCATCCCACGTCTTGCGTTCGGCGTCGACGTACATTGCCATCATGTCGGCGATGGTCTTATTTAGGCGCTCGGTGAGGCCATTCGTCCGCGGGTGGTAGGCGGTGGTCCGGCAATGGCTTGTCTGGCTGTAGCGCAGGATGGCTTGAGTTAGTTCAGCCGTGAAGGCCGTACCTCTGTCGGTGATGAGGACTTCTGGGGCACCGTGACGCAAAAGGATGTTCTCAACGAAGAATCGGGCTACCTCGGCAGCACTGCCTTTGGGAAAGGCTTTTGTTTCGGCGTAGCGGGTGAGGTAGTACGTAGCTACGACGGTCCATTTATTCCCGGACGTCGACGTCGGAAAAGGCCCCAGTAAGTCCATCCCGATCTGCTGGAACGGTCGGCGAGGTGACTCGATCGGCTGTAGAAGTCCGGCTGGCCTTGTCGGCGGTGTTTTGCGTCGCTGACAGTCTCGGCATGTCCTTACGTAATGGGCGACGTCGGCAGAGAGGCGAGGCCAGTAGTATTTTTCTTGTATCCTCGCGAGCGTGCGGGAAAAACCGAGGTGTCCAGCCGTTGGGTCGTCATGGAGAGCTTGCAGAACCTCTGGACGCAATGCTGAGGGTACCACGAGGAGGTAGTTGGCTCGGAGAGGCGAGAAGTTCTTCTTTAGGAGAATGTCGTTTTGCAAGAAAAACGATGCCAATCCTCGCCTGAACACCTTCGGCAAAATGACGGTCTTGCCTTCCAGGTAGTCTACAAGGCTCCTTAGTTCCGGGTCGGCTCGCTGTTGTTCAGCGAATTCATCGGCACAGTGGTCCCAAGAAAGTGTCGTCATCCTGGTCGTCCTGTGGCGGCGGTTCGACGGGGGCGCGAGACAAGCAGTCGGCGTCAGAGTGCTTTCGCCCGGACTTGTAAACGACGGTGATGTCGAATGCTTGAAGTCTCAGACTCCATCGTGCGAGGAGACCTGAAGGATCCTTCAAGTTAGCTAACCAACACAAGGCGTGGTGGTCGCTCACAACTTTAAAGGGCCTGCCATAGAGGTATGGGCGAAACTTTGATGTGGCCCAGATGATGGCGAGGCACTACTTTTCTGTTGTGGAATAATTTGCTTCCGCCTTCGATATCGATCGGCTAGCGTAACCCACAACCCTTTCTAGTCTGTCAGTCCTCTGCACAAGCACGGCGCCGAGTCCTCCGTTGCTTGCGCCGGTGTGGACTTCGGTATCGGCGTTTTCGTCGAAATGCGCAAGTATTGGCGGCGATTGCAGGCGTCGCTTCAGTTCTTCAAATGCTTCGATTTGCGGCGTCTCCTACTTGAACTCGACGTCGGCCTTCGTGAGATACGTCAGTGGCTCAGCGATCCGTCAAAAATTCTTGACGAAGCGCCTGTAATAGGCGCACAGTCCAAGAAATCTACGCACTGCCTTCTTGTCAGCGGGCGGAAGAAAGTTGGAGATGGCCGCAGTTTTCTGAGGTTCGGGGCGCACTCCTGACTTGTTGATGACGTGGCCTAAAAACAAGAGCTACTCATATGCGAAGCGACACTTTTCTGGCTTTAACGTGAGTCCGGAGGTTTTGATTGCTTGAAGAACTGTTTCAAGGCGGCGCAGGTGTTCTTCGAAGCTTCAGACAAACACGACGACGTAGTCCAAATAGACGAGGCAAGTCTGCCACTTCAAGCCTTCTACTACTGTATCCATGACGCATTGGAAAGTCGCAGGTGCCGAGCAAAGACCAAACGGTATGACCTTGAACTCTAACAGCCCGTCTGGTGTTATAAAGGCAGTCTTCTCCCGGTCCCTCTCATCGACTTCGATTTTCCAGTAGCCGGTTTTGAAGTCCGTCGACGAAAAATACTTTGCGTTGTAGAGTCGATCCAAGGCGTCGTCAATACGTGGGAGGGGGTATACGTCCTTCTTCGTGATCTTGTTGAGGCGACGATAATCGGCGCAGAAACGTAGGGTTCCATCCTTCTTCACTAAAACCACGGGGGACGCCCACGGACTCTTGGACGGCTGGATGATGTCGTCGCGTAGCATTTCGTCGACTTGTTGCCTTATGGCTTCGCGTTCGCGCACCGAAACTCGGTACGGGATCTGACGGAGTGGGCGGACATTTTCGTCGGTTATGATGCGGTGCTCGGCGACAGGGGTTTGTCGAACTTTTGACGGCGACGAGAAGCAGTCCTTGTATTGTAGGAGCAGAGCTTTTCGTTGTTCTTTCTTATGCCTGGGAAGGTTCTGATTGACGTCGAAAGTTGGATCAGGTACTATAGTCGTCGTTGCAGGTGCACTAGAATCCGTGAAAGCGAAAGCACTGCTGGCTTATACTATTTCGTCGATGTAGGCGACCGTGGTGCCTTTGTTAATGTGCTTGTATTCAGGGCTGAAGTTCGTGAGCATCACCCTTGCTTTCCCTGCACGTAGCTCAGTTATGCCTCTAGCGACGTAAATTTCACGGTAGAGCAGTAAGTGATGATCGCCCTCGATGACGCCCTCCATGTCTGCAGGCACTTCGGTACGGACGGAAATCATTACGCTGGAGCGAGGCGGAATGGTGACTTGTTCTTCGAGCGCATTCAAGGCATTGTACCTTATGTTTGTATCCTGTGGTATCGCGTTGTGCGTTGAAAGCGTTATCGACTTGGACCTTAAGTCGATGACTGCACTGTGTTGATTTAGAAAGTGCATGCCTAGGATGACATCCCTGGAGCAGTGCTGCAGGATTACGAAGCTCGCCGGGTAAGTGTGGTTGTTTACCGTGACTCGCGCTGTGCAGATTCCAGTCGGCGTTATTAGGTGGCCGCCAGCTGTCCGCATATCTAAAGCTCCTATATATAAAAAGTAGCGTCACGCTTCGAAGAATGCGCGGCCTCCTCGCACACCCTGTCCGAGGCCGACGCCACGTCGGTATTGGCCTAATGGCATCACGTGGACCGTCGAGCCCCCGGGCGCTGGCTGCGTTTGTTTACGATCACGCTCCATCGCCATTTTCGCCCGAGAAGCGTCTATCGACTGGCGAGGAGCACGATGATAGCGGCGAACACAGTCGCTGATCGTCGAATCTGATCAGCGGTGAAAGATAAACAAGTGAACGTGTTTCAAGCGGTGTTGGCGGCGCAACGGTCTAAAAGGGAGCGCGAAAGAGAGGAGAAACGAGGAGGAGGGAAGGCGGAGGAGGAGAGTGTCGCTACCTTTTATATATAGGGGCTTTACGCATATCGGGTCCTTGCCAGGCTGTTTTCACCTTCTTCAACTTGGCGGCGAACGGGCCACTGAAGACGGAATAGTCGGCTCCAGTGTCGACGAGAGCGGTGACGTTATGACAATCGATTAGCACGTCTAAGGCGGTACACCGTCGTCTGGCGTTGCGGTTAAGTCGTGGCGTCGGATCACGGCTGCGTCGGCTTGCTCCGCTGCTGTTACGTCGCGTCGGTAGGTCTTCTTTCGGCGGTGAAGTGTTGTCGTCAAGGCTCTTGCTAGGCGGTGTGCTGGTACCTCGTTGTGATGATGCGCGAATCGTCGTCGTAGGCGGCGGCGGAGGATCTTCGGTATTGCGTCGTACAGCAACCGCACCTCCATCGGTTGCTGCCTTTAGTTTCGCGGATAGGGGCTCACGGACCGGCCCAGGGCTGGGCCAGTGTATGATCGGCGCTGCGGCGACAGGTAACGTCCTGGTGACGGCGAGCGTGAGGGTTGTCGTGGTTGCCACTGGGCTCCGGCAAGGTAGTCGGCGATGTCACGTGGCCGCTCGCCAAGCTGTGGACGTGGCGCGTCGACGGCGAACCCTCGTAGGCCCATCTCGCGGTATGGGCATCGGCGGTAGACATGACCAGCTTCCCCGCAGTGATAACAGAGCGTGCGGTGGTCGGGGGCGCGCCAAATGTCTGTCTTCCTTTGGTAGCTGCGCAGGGCGACGGGCGGGCGTGCTGGCTGCGGAGCCGGCGGTGGGCGACGGAACTGCGGCGTTACCGGGCCCTGGTGCGAGCGTGAAGGAGGGCCTTGACGACGGGCAACGGCGTCAAGTCTTAGGCGGGTTGCGCATCAATCCGGTGAATAGTTGCTCTTTGACACCCCGCATCAAGAACCGAACTTTCTTTTCTTCAGACATGTCGGGGTGGGCGTGGCGGAAGAGGCGAGACATCTGCTCCGTGAAGATCGCGATGCTCTCGTTCGGCAATTGCACTCTGGTTTCTAAAAGAACCTCTGCCCTTTCCTTTCGTACGATGCTCGTGAAGGTTCTCACGAAGTTCTCACGAAAAAGATCCCACGTCACCAGGCTGGTCTCTGTGTTCTCAAACCAGGTCCGAGCAGCGTCATCCAACGAAAAATAGACATGGCGCAGCTTGTCGTCATGTCTCCAGACAGGTTTCAGGGTCTTCAGCCGATGATCCACGGAAGGTCGGTGGCTCCCGAGGTTGTTGCAGCAGGATGGGGGAAGCTGGGATTGCCATTGGAGTCGTTGACTTGGCCTTGATCGCTGTGGTCTTCTCGGAAAGAAGTCCGTAATCCGGCGGAAGTCCTTGCTGCCTACGGCTAGCTCGCTGGTCCTTGGCGACGTTGGCGTTGTCCTCCGGTTTCGGGCTTGGATCGCGGCTTTGCGGGGGCGTTCGCTGCATGAATGCACTAGCACCTCCACCAGATGTCACGTAGTAGTGACGCTGAAGTAAACAGCCGTAAAACTGTGTATGACGAAACTAATTCTTTATTGGGCGAACCTGTGCCCACAAAAGCAAGGTACACTCGAAGCACAACGAAAGCGGCGAACACAGTCGGCGGTCGTCGAAATCTGATCAGCAGCGAAACGCGACGCCTTTTATAGATGAGTCATCGAATGTTCCAGATTATTACCTGGTGCCCGCGTGTCTTCCAGAAAGTTCTAGACAATTCGCGTCGGTCATACAATCAGATCACATAAGCGCCGGTGAAAACAAGCAACGGAAAGAAGCATCAATAACGTTCTAGAAACTTCCGATACAGGCGCGTCCTGCGCCGAGCGATAACGTTTAACATTTGTTAGCCGGTGCATAGAGTAACATACGGATTACAAGAGTGGCCACTCGAGCCTAAAAGCGGCCGACCTACGCAGCTTCATGCCACCCGCTAGAGGGCAATGCAACACTCCCTGTCTCCAAGGGAACGCGCGTACTACTTATCTATTGTAGTAACTTTTCTATAGTGCACTATACGTCTACTTGTCTATGTGGCTGTAGAGGTAGACGATATCAACCGGATCAGCCGGCCGTGGGCGGTGGATGATAAGACTAGTATAAAGAATAACGCATCGCTACAAAATATCGGCCACGGTGTGATCAGGCAAGGCGACGCTACAAAAGATGTGCGATAACGTCTGCGTGGTCTTTGCTGGGTTCGCCTGCCAGAACGTGTCTGTCTGCTTGGCTGCTGCTTGGTAAGAAGGCCTTTATTACGTTCTTTTTTCCCTTCATTACTTTGCAAATTGCTTATGTATTTGTCACTTCAGCCGTAAGTTAACATTTGTCGCATTGTGCTGTTCGGCGCAGAGAGCTTTTTGTGTTCTTCACTTCGCGCATGATGTTCGTGGATTGCTTCACATTATGTAAGAAACAGCAATTTGGAATGCTGCGCAGCACGTTTGCGAGAAAAGCGTTTCTGGGCGCGAGAAAGTAAGTCGGCACACGCTGGTATACGTAGTCTGAATTTGCGACAAATGTTCGAGACAAGGTCTCGGAACCGCGTCCGCGGCGGGTGCCCAGACCCACTAAAAATAAGCCGGACTCAAATCTTATCGATTTGATAATAAAGTTTACGTTCTTCTTCTTCCAACACTTGTCATGTTTATTTAAAGTGCCTGCATAAACACACAGTGGCATCTTGTGCTTGCTGCTCTGGCGGTACAGCTTACACGAAGCTACTCGATGCATGCAAGCAAAGCGTTAAAAAATCAAAATATAGCCATAATATAGCCTCCGGGACGAGCACTCGCACGGAAGCAATCTTGGAAGCCGTGTACATTTTCTAATCGCCAGAAGATAGCCTTCGAGATTTGTTTTGCTGCGGTCCCAATCTCTGAGTCTGCGTAAATTCCACACGCCCGCTAGGTGTGTTGCGAACCAAAATCGGCCGCAGTGTCCTCTCTTATCCTTGTATGTTACTCTATGGCCGGTGGAAAGCGGCCACCGGAGTACAGTGTACTAGAAGGCCGCCATTATCCGCCATCTTGGCTGTCTCATTGGCTGTCCAGAGGTCACGTGTTTTGAAATTTGTGCCGGGAAACGGAAGTTTTGCAAAATGCAATTTTGCGTTTTTGTCAGAATGACGAAACGTGACGTGGAGCTGCAAATTTTATCGACTAATACTTTTTTGTGGTCCTGGGCACCTATATTTCGACTTTAGCGCTTTAAAAAGAAAGTGTACGGTAGCGTGCCGAAGCCCGCGGAATGCATCTGCAATTTCGCGAATATGTGGTGGCGTTCCAAGATAGCCGGCATGTCAGCTTGTTCATTGGCTGAAGGAATATCCCGTGAGGAGCGTCACAGGAAGGGCCGTTTCGTAAGCGTCAATTTGACGTTGCGTGACGTTGCGCTGGGCCGCCATTGCAGAGATTTTCCGCCATAATTTGTGGTGCGACGAGCCGCGCGAATTATGGTAATGAGCGGCCATATGCAATGACAGTGGAGAGGCATGCGTATCGCCGCATTTTCCCTGTCATTTCGGGCCATAAAAATCTATTATTCACAACGCGTGTTCATAGCATTTGCATCGCTCTCGAGTGCTGTTGGCATTTGTGTTTTGAACCATCATTTCTAATAAAAACACGTTTATTTGAAATAATATTTGTTGAAACTAGCAAACTTCTTGCGACTTTTTGCACTTTTCGCTACTGCGTTTGTATTGTAATCAATATTAATGTCTTTTCGCGTCATCAAAGGCTATGACAACGGCGAATTTTTAATTTATAAAAATAAATGTACGTAAGGCGGCGTCTTGATGTTTCCTCTCGCGGGGCGAGTAAGCAGCGAAGTGAACAAGAGATGGCAGTGCAGGCGCTTGCGTTGCGCAAGCGGATACCTGTGGCGCGCGCAACGCTATCGATGATATTCGGCCGCTTCTCAGCCAGACGAGTCGGGCTGAGTCACTTGCGGTTCACGAGATAGTGATAACGCGGCCTAGAGCGTGCACTGATCATCACTGGCAGGTCGCGTATGTTGTCTCAAGGTAGAAAGCAAGCGCGTGGGCGCCAATATACGATGACTCATTCAGTTTCCCGACGACACGCATCCTAGCTAATGAAGCAGACGACAGCTTGCGCGCATGCAGACGACGGAAGCGAGAAACGATTTTGATGGAAGAATCGTACGCTTTTAACTAGCTGCTTTATTTTTACTGGGGAGGAAAACTGTTTTGCTTTATCAACCACGCTAGGTTCAATGCCTACATTACAGGTTCATAGGTAAAACGTCAGATTTGCGTCATGTTACGAAAGCAAAACGGGGCCATCGGCGCCATTTTGTAACCGTCACGCCTACGTCACGCCTCGAAGAAAATGGCGGAATGTCGGGAATAGCGGCTCGGATGAAGATAAACATGGGGCTCTATTCTGGACACGCATCGCGGCTGCACGGCCCCCATTATCCGCCATCTTGGCTGTCTCATTGGCTATCCAGAGGTCACGTATTTCGAAATTTGTGCCGGGACACGGAAGTTTTGCAAAATGCAATTTTGCGTTTTCGTCAGAATGACGAAGCGTGACGTGGAGCTGCAAGTTTTATCGACTAATACTTTTTTGTGGTCCTTGGCGCCTATATAGCGACTTTAGCGCTTTAAAAAGAAAGTGGACGGTAGCATGCAGAAGCTCGTGCAATCCATCTGCGATTTCGCGAATATGTGGTGGCGTTCCAAGATAGCCGGCATGTCAGCTTGTTCATTGGCTGAAGGAATATCGCGTGAGGAGTGTCAAAGGAAGGGCCGTTTCGTAAACGTAAATTTGACGTTGCGTGACGTTTCGCTGGGCCGCCATTGCAGAGATTTTCCGCCATAATTTGTGGTGCGACGAGCCGCGTGAATTATGGTAATGAGCGGCCATATGCAATGGCAGTGGAGAGGCAAGCGTATCGCCGCATTTTCCCTGTCATTTCGGGCCATAAAAATCTATCATTCACAACGCGTGTTCATAGCATTGGCATCGCTCTCGGGTGGTGTTGGCATTTGTGTTTTGCACCATCATTTTTATTAAAAAAACGTTTATTTGAAATAATATTGGTTGAAACTAGCAAACTTTCTGCGACATTTCGCACCTTTCAGTATTGCGTTTGTATTGTAATCAATGTTAATGACTTTTCGCGTCATCAAAGGCTATGACAACGGTGACTTTTTAATTTGCAAAAAGAAATGTACGCAAGACGGCGCCTTGAAGTTTCCTCTCGCGGTGTGAGTAAGCAGCGAAGTGCACAAGAGATGGCAGTGCCGGTGTTTGAGTCGCTCAAGCGGATACCTGTGGCGCGCGCAACGCTATCGATGATATTCGGCGGCTTCTCAGCCAGACGAGTCGGGCTGAGTCACTTGCGGATCACGAGATCGCGATAACGCGGCCTAAAGCGTGCGCTGATCACTGGCAGGTCGCTTATGTTGTCTCAAGGTAGAAAGGAAGCGCGTGGGCGCCAATATACGATGACTCATTCCGTTTCCCGAGGACACGCATCCTAGCTAATGAAGCAGACGTCAGCCTGCGCGCATGCAGACGATGGAAGCGAGAAACGATTTTGATGAAATAATCGTACGCGTTGAGCTAGCTGCTTTATTTTTACTGGGGAGGAAAACTGTTTTGCTTTATCAACCACGCTATGCTCAATGCCTACATTACGGTTTCTTAGGCGAAACGTCAAATTTGCGTCACGTCACGAAAGCAACCAGACGAAGACTCTGGCTGTTGCCTGAACGCCATATTTCTTCGCTTGTAAATATACGTCCTACACTCGTGGGCCTGCTTTCTTCCTGCAACATTTTGGTGGAGGTGCGGGGTACAATCACGGAACTTCGCAGTGGACGTCATCTACCTGCCGCCACAATAGCAGTTCAACCGACACAACCGACAACGCCTCAGCAGTCCAGGCCAACGGTCATCCTCACTCATCTGCGCGACCCGGGGACATTTTGTGGCACGGATAACACCGACGTCGAGGACTGGCTTGCGATGTACGAACGAGTGTGCGACAACAACAGGTGGGATCCAACAATGATGCTAGCAAACCTCATGTTTTATCTGAAAGGAACTGCGAAGCAATGATACGATACGCATGAAGCTGACCTAACAAGCTGGGATGTCTGCAAAAAAAAAAAATTGCGACCTGTTTGGCAGGCCTGTCGGTCGTCAGTTGGCAGCAAAAAAAGAATTGCATGCCGCGCTCAGACGTCCACAGAATCCTATGTCGCGTACATACAGGATGTGCTGGCTCTCTGCCGCAAGGCTGATAACACCATGACCGAGGCGGACAAGATTGGTCACATACTGAAAGGTATTGCAGACGACGCCTTCAATCTCCTGATGTGTAAGGATTGTGCCACTGTGGATGCAATTATAAAGGAGTGCCGGCGCTTCGAACAAGCGAAAGGCCGCCGCGTCCCTCAACATTTTGACAGGCTGCCCAATACCGCCGCGACATCTTCGTGCGAAGACCCGCCGCGGTTCGTTCAGCCGACAGGATCAGAAGATATAACGCGTATCGTTCGCCGTGAGCTTGAGGCCATGGCTCCGGCTCCAATTCGTTCCGACTGTCGGGAAAGTGTGCCCGCTATCTCGCTCATACAAGCGGTCGTTCGGGAAGAAATAGCGAGTTTGGGCATTCCATCTCTCTGCTCGGTCCGCCATACGAACACCTACCAGATTTCTCCGGCCGCTCGCTCCAAGACGCAAAGCTTTCCGCCACTCCGCCGCAACCCCGCTGACTGGCGCACACCGGATGACAGACCCATCTGTTTTAATTGTTCCGGTATTGGACACATCGCCCGTCATTAACGTAATCGCTGGTCGTCGTCTCCTCGGTGGTCGTCTCCGAGTCACTACCACCAAGTACCAGACAATCGCACTTTCTCGCCTTACACGCCGCCTAGGAACATCAACGCCGACAGTGCTCTACCAAGATACAGCCGCTCCCCGTCCCCGCAAGGCCGTCGGTCCCGTTCGCCTTTCGTTTACCGCTCTTCGTCCCCATCTGGAACCGGTCGCTTCCCTTCGGGATACTAGGCGTTGCAGCTCCCGGAGGTGAAGCTGCAACTCCGACCCGGCCCACAAATCCTGTGTTTACGCTGCCTACACGTGGAAACCTACTGGACATTGAAGTTAATGGTGTTCCTGTTACATCTCTCGTTGACACAGGAGCGCAGCTTTCAGTTATGAGCCGAAGGCTCAAAAAGGTTCTGACGCCCGCCGTACCGTGCACTGTGCGAGTCGCCGATGGGAGTACTTCACCTGTTCTTGGAATGTGCACAGCACGTGTGACCATTGCGGGCCATTATAGCGTTGTTTTATTTATCGTCCTCGAGCACTATCCACACGACCTAATTCTCGGCCTCGACTTCCTTTCGAAACACTCTGCCCAAATTGACTGCTCCGCAGGTGTTGTACAGCTGGATCTGCCGCTTCCTGCCGACGCAGACGCAACAACTTGTGCTTCACCCCGCTTATGTTCTGCTGAGTTTGCAAGGTTGTCTCCACAGGCGGCTACCAATGTCCTCCTGACGCCCTGTCCTCCCGTACCTGATGGCGAGTACGTCGTGTCTCCGCTTACTGACGTGGTTTTGTCACGAAATATTGCCCTACCGAGCACCTTAATCCGGATCCTCGAAAACTGCGCTCGGGTGCCCATCCTCAATTTTGGATTTGCGACGCATGCGCTGCCACACGGCATTGCCGTCGCACTAGTCCTTTGGAAGAATTTGAGATTTCTTCTTTGGCCTCCGAATCCTTCCTGAGTACCAACCCCCCTTTGTCACCCATTCCTTCGTGCTCGACGCCTGCGGACGATGTTTGTAAGATGATCGCCCCTGACCTTCCTTCCGAGCAAAGAACAGCTCTTCGTCACCTCCTGTCATCTTATCGGGATATCTTTGATTTCGACGACCGTCCACTTGGTCAGACATCTGTTGTCACGCATCGCATCAACACCGGTGACGCCAGCGCCATTCCTAGGCGGCCATATCGTGTCTCCGCAACAGAAAGGGCCATAATCCAGAAAGAGGTCGACAAGATGATGGACAAGGACATCGTTGAACCTTCCAGTAGCCCGTGGGCATCACCGGTTGTCTTAGTAAAGAAAAAAGACAACTCGTGGCACTTCTGCGTTGACTACCGTCACCTCAACAAGATAACTAAGAAGGATGTTTATCCCCTGCCTCGCATTTTTTTTATTCACAAATTCTCCAGTTTGCTTACAGAAAGCCAGAAGGGTCAGGACTAAAGGCGCTAGCAAGCGCCTGACTGAGGCCCTGACCCCTGTACAATCTGCGGTCCAGCGACGCAATCAGGACAGTGTAAGAATAAGCGAAAAGGGAGTAGGGGAGACGTGAACAAGCAAATTAAGCAGGCAAGTTCGAGAAAAAAATTATACATGCAATTTAAGAAAAAAAAGCACAACCATGTGCAAGCATTAAAAAAACAGCATGAGCAACACAGTTTGGGCGAGTAATCAGAAACGTAATTAACCATATTTGTAGGACTGCTGTTCCAGTTATTGACGTCACGATTTGCTACAGTACGCATCCGGGAACAAATATAGGAAACAGGGAAACAAAAACATCCATAGTTCATTACTGTGTCTTACATATAAAAGCGCTGTACTATTCATTGGGCTCCAACTGGCATGAATAAACATTTAGAGCGAAAAAACACACATAATCCACATGAAAACCGCACATCACGCCAACTAGCTATGTTCGGTAACATATATTTCTTTTATACAATTTTATTGAAGACGATTGCTTTATTTGGTCTAACATTTCCCTGTTTTCATTTAGGAGCTTAGAAATTTTATACCTCAAGCTTTGCATCCCATAATTAGTTCTAATGTTAGGTAGTTTATAGTTAATCACTCGAAAGTTGCGGTCTGTGGTCGTTTGAAGATAGATAGACTCAAAATTTGCCCAGTTTTCTTTTATTTGCCTGAACATATAAAGTGAGAGCCTCTCTGTATAGAGATGATTTGGTGGAACTAATTTATACCTCATTTTATATGGAGGTGTGGTGTCATTGAAGCGGACGCGCGTTCAAGAGCACGAACAGCTCTCTTTTGTAAAACCTCTAGTTTTTTTAAATTGTTCTTCGTTGTAGAGCCCCATACCAGTAAGCAGTATTGTATATCTTACTGAGTTAATGCATGATATATAACCGGTTTAAATCTATTTCGAATTAAAGAACCTATTTTCCATAGTGCGCCAATTGTTCGAGATAGCTTACTTTGGAGATGGGATATGTGGTCATTCCACGATAAATATTCCTGAAAAAACACACCTAGAAACTTTATACTGCTCGTCTTTTCAAGCACTGCGTCTTCGAAACGCAGTTTGAAACTATTATGTATATGCGAGTTTCGAGCTCTGAAGATGACATATTTCGTTTTACTTATATTCAACTGCAACTCATTTGCATCTAACCCTAGTGATAGTTCTCTTAGCCATATATTAGCTTTTAATTCGGCTTCTTCCAAATTTTTAATATGGAAAAATACATTTGTATCATCGGCGAAAAGTACTATCTCCTCAGTCTGGGGTATGTTGCAGATGTCTTTCATATATAGAAGAAATAAAAGGGGACCTAATATCGAGCCTTGTGGTACTCCCATTGTGATTATGTGTTGATCAGAAGAACAGCTGTTTAATGTTACATACCGTTTGCGATTTTCCAGGTAACTTTTGATTAAATGATAAACCTGTCCCCTTAAGCCGTAACAGGGTAGCTTATTTAATAATATAGAGTGAGTAACTGAGTCAAACGCTTTATTAATATCTAAAAATATTCCCACCGTAAAGTGTTGGTTTTCAATGTTCTCAACTAATTTTTCTTTAATGATTAGTAGCGCTAGCTCAGTCGACTTGTTTTTCTGGAATCCAAACTGCTGGGGTACTATCAATTTGTGTTTTCCTAGAAAGTCAGTTATTCTTCTAAATATAACGCGTTCAATTACTTTCGAGAATACATTCAGAACGGAGATTGGGACGATAGTTTCCTAAGTCATCTTTTCTTCCACCATTGTGTACAGGAGTTACGCGTGCTACTTTTAATTCATCTGGAAAGTATCCTTCCTTAAGAATGCAGTTACAAATGTGTGCGAGGGGAACTGAAATCGTTGACGCTACAGCTTTGACCGGATCAGCCTTAATCTCATCGTGACCAGCTGCAGTTTTACTATTTATAGATTCAATTATGTTAATTATTACTAATTCACTAGTAGGCATCAGGTATAAAGTATCAGAACAATTTATGTTCATACAACGGCTTGGGTCAACTTTTATCGTATTATTTAATTTCCTGCCACAAGTTAGGAAATGCTGATTAAATTTGTTGGAAAGGTCTCGGCCTGCGACAGTTTTGCCGGCAAATGTAATTTCATCAGGGATTAAATGAATGGGCTTTGAATGACATATTTCAATATAGATATTCCAAAGTTTAGTGGAATCATCAACCCCATCAAATTTATTACCGTAAAAGTTGTTTTTTTTTTGCTTTTCTGATTTCTTTGTTTAGTTTATTGCGGCACCTTTTATATTCATTGAACTTGTCGCTATCTTTCAGTCTCAAGAACTCTTGAAACAGCTTGTTCCTGTCTTGTATTTGTTTATAAATTGAAGGTGTCATCCATGGTTTCCTAACCTTTTTCTTTTTTTCCATATAACTACTGGGAAAGCTTGGTTGTATAAGGCCAGTATCTTTTCGTAAAATTTTGAAAAACAGACCGAAGAGCGGTCTTCGTTCAGGACTTCGGACCAGTCTGCATCAAGCACGATCTGCTTGAAGACTTCTATTTTAGAATCATCTATTTTTCTAAATTTATAGCATTTATCATATTTTTTCTTCCTTGCTGTTTTTCCTAATATACAAAAACAGGTAAATGATCACTAATATCGATAGATAGTGCTCCAGAGGCTATATTGTTTTCCACACTATTTGTATAACAAACATCTAGCATTGCTTCATGGGTAACAGTTATTCGCGTGGCACATTTTACGAGATTTTCACAACAATAACTATACATAAGAGATGAAAACTCTTTTTCTGCAGGGCTGTTTCACAAAGGGTTAATATTTATGTCAGCAGTAACTATAATTTTTTTTGAAGTTGACACATATGCAAGAACATTATCAAGATATTGGAAGAAGCGCGTGGCATTTGCCGATGGAGGCCTGTATATAGCAATTAGGTAAGTGTTGCAAAACGATACTGTAACGATTTCGTAATCATTTGAAATCAATGAGTATTCTGTTTCCACAGAGCAATCAACATCATCCCCTATGTAAACAGTGACACCACCACCCTTTTTTGACCTGCGAAATACACTACATTCCCTGTAGCCATTGAACAAACAGACATCCCTATCACTCGCAAACCATGTTTCAGTGACGCAGAGTACATCAAACTTCAATGACATCTTTTCCAATTGGCCCTCAATTTCTTCCCCTTTGTTTTTCAACCTACGTGTATTGAAATGTAGCATAGAAAACGCATTGTGTGTCCACGCATTCGGTGTTACGTACTGGTTAAAGTAATCTGGACTACACATTGAACCATCCATGGTATTTACGAGTTCAGCGAAGAATCCAACAAGTTATGCAGGCAGAACACTTATACCATCTTCTCGAGATCGCTCTCAGCAGAAATTTTTATTGCAGAGTTTCCTAGTTTCTTGCGTGCGAGCACTGTTCCGCGATGTTCCCAAACGAACTCGTAGCCTCTTTCCACTGCCTTTGAGCGTGCAAGAAGCTTCTTATTTAGAGGTGCCAAGTTTTAAACAAGCGGACATCCGACTCTCTTTCTCTCAGTAGCTTAGCCTTTGCCTCCCATTGCTCTTTCATCTTGCGAGTGGCAAAACGAATGATGATGGGCGGCACACGATTGGGGCGTGATGGCAACCTGTGAATGCTATCAATGTCAGAGTCAGTCAATTCCTGTAGCCCCAGTGACTCACCCACAGAGTTTACTACGGCCAGCAAATTCTCATTTGTTGTTACTTGAATGCCGTGAACCTCTAGGTTCTGTCGCCTACTATATTGCTGAAGTTCATTTAGCTCTTTCTTCAACCGAGGTATTTATTCCCTTGGATTTCCCGCTTCTATTTCAGTCACCCTTTTCTGAAGATTATTTATCGCCTGGTTTTGCTTGTTCAACTGCGTTGCAAACTCATCATATTTATCAGAGAGCATTTGCACAGAACTCTCAATACTATCAATGGTCTGTTTCATTCCTAGGACCAATTCCATTTTCTCGGCGAGGGGCAGCAAAGTGGTTAGCATTTTCTGAATGTTGTTCAGTTCATCAACAGTGCTGGGCTCTTCCCTTGTCTTAGAGTCGTCATTTGACGATCTGCCGTGGTCAGGGTTTGCACAGGAACTGCATTGCCAGTCATTTTGCAACTGGGCATTCATCCGCTTAAACGCCTTTGCTGTCACTCCCGAACACTTTCCTACATGGAAACATGCTTCACACTCGATGCATTTCAACGATGGCTGATTGTCTGAAAAATGTTTGGCGCAAGTGCCACAAACATCACGTATCACCGAATCTTGTGAGCCCGCCATTAGAACATGTATACAAATGTCACTCGTGCGACGGCAGAGGCAGCAGCAGTGCTATCTGAATAGTGTTTTACGCAACAGTAAAGAAGTGTCATCTACCAACCTGCGAATACGGAAGGTAACACGTTAGGCCGGGTGAAGCGTTCGAGCTGCCTGCCGCTGCCGTCGCCGAGCACAGAATGAGGGGGCGACCATAGAGAAAGGAATTCAACAAGAGGGGACACTCCCATAGGGCCCAGCGGCCGAATTGACTGCAGCGTGCCAAGCGGTCAGTGTCGATCACTTGCATCACTTCCGGTTTCGGTTTTGGGCGCGCGTATTTTGAACGCAAGCTAGCACGCCGGCTACGCCCCCCCCCCTTCCCCCCCCCCCTTTTTTTTGCTCTTCGTGCAGAATCGGTTTATTATTTAGTAAAAATGATTGCGAACGATCTCGTAAAGGCCCATCGAATCTGTGCCACGTGCAATTTCACAAAGTAGACGCAAGACCTTTTGTGCAATGAGGAAATATTTATTTTGCTCTATATAAAAGCTCGTTCCGCGCTTTTTGTGCGTTCATCCAACGTTGTGACCCCAGCAGGTAAGGCCGTAGTTCCTGTATGAAGCTCCACCGGACGGCACCAGCTGAAAAAAAGTAAATTACAAGCATGTTACATTTACAAGCACGTAACAGCATGTTACAAGCATGAGTCATTGTGGTATTTAGACATAGGAATACTGCGAGGCGAAATGTGCGAAAGCGGTGAATGGCGGCATTACAAACAAAAGCAATTCGCTTTTAGATACATGGCGTAGAAAATACCCGACTCATCACAAACATATACGAAAACATCTGATTTCCAACGGTTCCCCAATTTCCAGGCATTATTTCCTGCACTTAGGCAGCACAAATACACGAGCGACTTCGCGTTTCCAAAACTTGGCCTCGGGCGACGCGACGGTACGCGACATACACAGACGGACGCAACAGGCACTCAAGACAAATGTGTGGGTGCAGTGTCTTTTTTCAGTCCTTTAGAAGACATAATTTTCGAATTACAAGTTTCTGATATGTTCTTCGGCGTTATCTATCGCGCGTTCTGCCGGCGCCAGCAGCACACCCCATGTTATCACTCTTGGCAATCGCCCATCGCGTTTTCAACAGGCGTGAGTACCGAAAGGTATATGTTGTTGCGGAGCCACAAAAAACGTCACAGAGTTGTCCCTCTAAGATTCATTACACGCCAAACTAACTTTATCACCACGGCCGAGCTGCTTATCGCTAACTGCGTCACAACGCGCTGTGCCGCCAGCGTGCCTCAAAAGTACCCCAGAAAGTAACGAAATTACTTTTCAGTAATGTCTGGCGTCAGAGAAAGCGGCACAAACTTCTCCTAGCAAGATGCACTAGACTACACACCACGGCTGAGTTCTCGCTAACTGCGACATGGCGCCCTGTGCGGCCAGTGTGGCTCAAAAACTGAAATAAGTTACAATAGTCTCATAGGAAGCGTCGGAAACATGTCTCAGCACGATTCGTTTACTCAAATTAACTGCGCCAGGATGGCCGAGCTGTTTTTCGCTAACTGCGTCTTAAGTCTCGGTCCCGTGCCGTAAGCCTAATTGCGTCGTAGACTGTGAAACAAGATTTCTCACCTTGCCGTATTCCAATAGTGCAGTGGTGTCTTGTCCCAGTGCAGAAGGAACGCAAGAATACGCCGAGAGCCCAATAAACCAGGTCACATTTAAAAAAGAATGAGACTGACGGGTCGCCGCGCGCGAGCGCTCAAACGCGCGCGCAGCCATCCTCGCTGGCTTCGGGGGAGTGTCTGGCGGATGACGCTTGTAACTGGCGCGTCATTGACCTGTGGCTAGGTAAGGCAAGGAAAGTAAGCCGCAAAGCTTAAGTTCATTTATACGCAAAACGTTTTAGTTTTCCCGGCAAAGAATTAAAAAAATAAATGAATGCCTGTTAACTTAAGTTCACTTTCTTTTTTTTCGATGCTCGCGGCAGCTAACGTTCGGTGTCAAAAGTATGGCGTGACGTATGGTGACGTGTTTCCTGTTGCCAGTTTTTGCCGAGTGTCCCCTCTTGTTGAATTTCTTTCTCTATGGGGCGACGCTCTTGACTGCCTTCACGGATCCCAATACTTTTCATCAATTGACCTCCGCTCCGGCTATTGGCAGATTAGCGTCGACGAGATGGACCGCGAGAAAACCGCCTTCGTCACACCGGACGGTCTGTACCAATTTAAAGGATTATGCAATGCGCCAGCTACATTCGAGCGCATGATGGACTCTCTGCTGCGCGGCTTGAAGTGGTCTACATGCCTCTGTTACCTCGACGATTTGATTGTGTTTTCGTCGAACTTTGAGAGCCACCTGAGGCGCCTCACGACCATACTCTCCGTGTTTCGCAGGGCTGGCCTTCAACTAAACTCCTCCAAGTGCCATTTCGGTCGCCGTGAAATTACCATGCTCGGCCATCTCGTAAACGCCGCCGGAATCCAACCTGATCCACAGAAAGTCCACGCCGTGCACAATTTTCCTGTACCTTGTTCAACAAACGATGTCCGTAGTTTTCTGGGCTTATGCTTCTTATTTCCGTCGATTTGTGAAACAATTTGCCGACATCGCTCGCCCTCTCACTGACCTTCTTAAGAAAGATGCCTCTTTCTCTTGGGGACCACTGCAGGAGCAAGCGTTCTCTACCCTGATCGAGCGGCTTACAACCTCCGCGATTCTGTCACACTTTGACCCTTCTGCGCCTACTGAAGTACGAACTGACGCGAGTGGTTATGGCATCGGCGCTGTACTCGCTCAACGCCAACAGGGCCACGACCATGTCATCGCTTACGCCAGCCGCCTTCTTTCCACGCCCGAGCGAAATTACTGCATCACTGAGAGGGAATGCCTCGCGCTCGTATGGGCGGTCGCGAAATTTCGGCCGTACCTTTTCGGTCGGAGCTTCTGCGTCGTAACCGATCATCACGCCCTCTGCTGGCTCTCCTCTTTGGAGGACCCAACTGGACGACTTGCACGTTGGGCATTGCATCTACTAGAATATACATTTTCTATTACGTATAAGTCTGCATAAAGACGCTGACTGCCTGTCCCGCAATCGCGTGGATCAACCGGAAGATACCGATGCAGACTCGGACATCACTATTCTGTCCCTCTCCGGCTTTCTCCATATTGGCGACGAGCAACGCCAAGATCCTGTTCATCGAACACTTATGGAACGCCTAAGCTCCTCGCCTAATGACCCGTCTCTGCGGATGTTTACCTTGCGCGATGGAACTTTATACCATAGTAGTGTTCGTCCTGATGGCCCGGAGCTCCTCCTAGTCGTTCCAAAGCACCTTCGACTTGCCGTGCTCCAGCAACTTCACGACGCTCCTACTGCTGGACATCTGGGCATCACTCGTACTTACGACCGCCTGCGGCGCTGCTTCTTCTGGCCCGGCATTTATCGCTCTGTGTGCCGTTATGTCACTTCTTGCGACCTGTGTCAGCGCCGCAAGACGCGTGCTATGCCTCCTGCTGGTTTGCTTCAACCAATTGCTATCCCTACAGAGCCCTTCTTCCGTGTGGGCCTCGACCTCCTTGGCCCCTTTCCTATTTCTAGGAAAGGAAACAAATGGATTGCTGTAGCAACAGATTATGCCACGAGATATGCCATTACACGAGCGATGCCAACCAGCTGCGCTACAGATGTCGCCGACTTCCTACTATACGACGTCATCGTGCACCACGGCGCCCCTCGCCAGTTACTCACGGATCGCGGCCGCTACTTTCTCTCGAAGGTCGTCGATGATCTGCTCCGCTCCTGTTCTACAGAACACCAGCTCGCTACCACATACCACCCTCAAACGAACGGCCTCACCGAACGACTCAACCGCACACTAACCGAAATGCTGGCCCTGTACGTTTCCGACGATCACCGCGACCGGAACGTCGCTTTACCGTACATCACTCTCGCATACAACTCGTCCCGTCACGATACTGCCGGATTCTCCCCATTTTACCTTTTGTATGGCCGCGACCCCACCTTGCCCGTCGACACGTTGCTACCTTCCGCAGTACAATCACCCAGCACTGGTTACGCTCGCGATGCTATTGCATTAGCCGCCCAGGCCCGAGAGGTCGCCCGTCATCGCCTCAAAATCTCGCAAGCTTCTCAAAAACGACGCTAGGACCTTCGGCATCGAGACCACCATTTTTTCCCTGGTTCCCTTGTCCTTCTCTGGACGCCTTCACGTCGCGTCGGCTTGTCGGAAAAACTACTTTCCCGTTATTCTGGTCCATACTGGGTCTTACGGCAACTGTCCGACGTGACATACGAGATCGCCCCAGTCGGTCACGCTTCAGTGTCTCCCAACGTCACCAGCGATGTTCACGTCGCCAGGCTCAAGCCCTATGTCCCCCCATTAAGCGACGCTCCATAACCTGCACCGGGACGGAGCTAACCCCACCGGGAGGGTGATGTTACGGTGAAGGGAAAGAAGAAGGTGACGCGAACGGGAGGAAGACGGAGACTCTGGCCGTTGCCTGAACGCCATATTTCTTCGCTTGTAAATATACATCCTTCTACACTCATGGGCCTGCTTTCTTCCTGCAACAATATATATATGTTGTCGCGGTTTAACGCGAACAGGAGACAACAACGGCGGAACAGTCTGTTTAAATAACCACCAGAACAATAGACGTCTTCTTTGTCTTCGCATTCCCCCTGACCCACTACACTGAGTACGTTAAAGCACATATCATCATCGTGGTCTAAATGTCGATATAGATAGAGCACACTTCATTTGCTCTCCCTCGAAAAGAGCATCGCTCCGATGCACGGTGTAAGAATAAGGAGAGGTGCTGACACTCTCCCCCCAACGCGCGCGAAAGCGCCGCTCGCTCGCATCCAGATTATGTTCGGCTTGGTGGCAGCTGGTTCGGCGGCGTCGTAGAGGGCGCTGCGGTATGCGGTCCCAGCCTCGGCGGGAAGGCGCGTGCTTCGCTGTCTGTGCGCTTTGTGCTTGCATGTGCGGCCGTGCTGTTTAGAAGGCACAATTTTTGTTCACGCGCCTTTCATCATCTTGTGCTTGTGTATTATCGCCACGGGCCCTCGACGAAGGTGGAAGCGGCCTTTTGAGAGTTTGAAATGGGTAGAACGTGCTTCGTCACGAACTGCAATTCTGGACACCGAACTTGTGCGGAGCGTGTGCCTCTATTCAAAGCGCCGTCTGACAGCGGTCGTTTAGAGCAGTGGCGCCGTGCAATTCCGAGGGCAGACAGAACTCTAATGCCTACCGACCACGTCTGCGCCAAGCATTTTTCGGCGATATGATATCGACGACATATTACGCGGAGCTCGATGGAAGCGTGCTACTTGACGCGCCAAAGAGGCCTGTTCTGTCTGCAAATGCGGTTCCCACCGTATTTCCGAACTGTCCAAAGTACCTCACACGGTCAAGTAAACTACGAAAGACGCCGAGGAAGAGAGAACCTCCTGCGCAAGCACCTAGGCGACGTCGGCGGAAACTCGACAACATCGATGCGACGCAACCTGTCCAGATTTTGCTGCATATATATATATATATATATATATATATATATATATATATATATATATATATATATGATGCTGCTGTTGTCTGTGTAGATCTGTACCTGATTTTTATATTTGTTCCATCTTAGCTAATTATTCTGTACAATGCGCGTATTTTGTGTATTTAACGCTTAGATGTTTTTATTCCACATTTTTGCATTGTGGGGGTGCATGAAACCGTAAGCTTCTGGAATGGTTATCTGCTGTTACAATTATTGAGCTGCTTCATGCACATTTTTTTTATTCTGGTGTCCTTGCAAAATAAAAAAAAGTCTGACATTATTGTGTGGTGGGTGGAAGTGTATTTGTGGACAGGGTATAGCATGCACTGCCAAATAATCTTACATTCTCACATGCTCATACATACTTAAAAAAAAGAAAGTCACCTCTTAGATCCTGCAAGAGTCACTCGCTCCCCAAACGACGAAAGCCAAAGGAATAATATACACACTCTATGTTAAGTGGAATTGAAATAAAAAAGATTTTCACAAGTAAACTGTATTAGTGATATTGTAATCCAAGATAAAACGCCTGCCTTCGTCCCGCTTCGTCCCGATTTCTTTACATAGCTATGTGCTTTCTCATCATAGGTTCTAGCCATGAACACCCACTTTGCTCTAGTGCGTTGCATATCGCAAGCTTGCGCTGTTTGATTTCTTAAATTATATCGCGCCCACTCTGAATTCGCGTGACAATGCTTGAACGGTTTTATGAGTTTGAATTTTCCGGTACAGTCACTATTTTCTTCTAATCGGGGGGTAGCACGCGGGCTTACGCTTTCATTTTTTCATGCTTGTATGCATGACTATATCGGCCGCAACAAATTGTGCGCGCGAGCGGAATGTGAGTGGGCGTTGAGCGCTGCCCGATCGATCCGTGTTCACGTCATTCACGCCCTGCACATTATACGTTCATGTTAGCAAAGCATTCAGCCTGGTACACTCATCACCTTAATCCGAAATAATGAATTTCCTTCGCGCTTTGAGTTTTACTGGAGCCACTATGAACGAAAATTTAGCGGAGGCAGAGGAATGCGAAGCCGCCGGCGCCGCTAAGCTGGGACCGCTGGCCGCGGCGCCATCTATCTGCTCGCAGCAGAGCTACTCGGTGCGCCCGCGCGCGGCCGAACATAATCTGGACGCTCGCTCGCGCGCAGTGTCAACACCTAAATATTCTTCCACCGTGCTCCGATGCTAAAGAATAAAGTTCGCATGGTGAAAACGAAAGTCCCCCGTACAGTCACTCGCTGACGTAGGGCTTCATGCGCACTACGTGCAGAAGTTCAGAACGGTGTTGGCGGCGCCTAGTGCAGTAAGGGCTATCTGGGACGACCTCGTATGTGACGTCACTTCGCCGACGCAGCACTTTATAGGGTCCGAAATATCGCCTCAGCAGCTTCTCGGATAGTCCCTGTTTTCGTATAGGCGTCCAGACCCATACTCTGTCACCGCTTTCGTAAGTTACAGGCCTATGATGGTCATTATAGCGACCTGCATCGTATACTTTCTGCTGGTGTATTCGCACGCGTGCGAGCTGCCTGGCTTTTTCTGCACGTTGCGTAAACGCATCGGAATCCGTGTCAATGTCGTCAGGTTCGTGTGGTAGCATGGCGTCGAGCATCGTCCTTACTTCGCGTCCGCGGACAAGGCTGAATGGAGTCTTCGGTGTAGTTTCTTGTTTAGCCGTGTCATAAGCAATCGTGATATAAGGCAGAATCTCGTCCCAATCCCTGTACTCTATATTCACGTGCATGGAAAGCATGCCTTCGAGTGTTTTGTTCAGGCGCTCTGTTAGTCCGTTTGTTTGCAGATGGTAGGCTGTTGTCTTTCGATGAGTTGCGCCACTGAGGCTCAGGGCGTGATCTAAAATCGTGGATGTGAATGCGGTGACTCGGTCTGTTATGAAGATGGCTGGTACGCCATGTCTCCGCCCAACATTCTCTATGAAAAATCGGGACACCTCTGCTGCTGTGCCTGTCTAGATAGCTCTTGTTTCGGCGTAGCGAGTAAGATAGTCAGTTGCTACAATGCCCCAACGATTACCAGTAGTACAGGTAGGAAGTGGACCCAAGAGGTCCATTCTAATTAGGTCAAATGGCGTTTGCGGTACTTGAATGGGTTGTAGCAGACAGGCTGGTTTCGTTGGAGGTGATTTGCGCCGCTGACAATCTAGGCAGGTCCGAACGTGATGTTCCTTCTCGCACTCTGTTCAGTGTTCGCGTATATCGTAGATGCCCAGAAGTGACCTCGTTGTGGCATGATTCCAGTACTTCACTACGAAGAGCAGTAGGAACGACGAGCAAATAGCTTGATCCGCTCGATGAGAAGTTCATTTTGTATAGAACTTTGCTCCTTAAGCAAAACGATGAAAAACCTCTTGCGAAAGCTTTAGGTGCTGTCTGAGTTTGTCCATCCAAGAAATTAATCAACTCAGGGTCGGCACGTTGTTGTTGTGCAATTGTAAACGTGTCGAGAAAACCAAGGAATGTTGTTTCCGCTTCATCAGTTGAAGGAGCTGACTCTATGGGTGACCGAGACAGACAGTCAGCATCGTTATGCCGTTTCCCCGACTTGTGCAGGACCGTCATATGAAACTCTTGCAGTCTCAGACTCCAACGTGCTAATCGCACGGAAGGATCTTTCAGATTTGTGAGCCAGCAAAGTGAACGATGGTCACTGATACCTTTGAAGTGGCGACCATACAAATAAAGGCGAAATTTTGTAAATGCCGATACCACGGCGAGGCATTCTTTCTCAGTTGTAGAGTAATTTGCTTCTGCGTGTGAGAGCGTTCTGCTTGCATAGGTGATCACTCTTTCTGTGTCCTCCTGGCACTGCACAAGAACAGCTCCGAGACCAACATTGCTGGCATCAGTGTGAAGCATTGTCGGAGTTGTCTCGTCAAAGTGGGCAAGCACAGGCGGTGTTTGTAAACGGTTACAAAAATCGTTAAATGCAGCTTGCTGTTGGTCGCCCCATACAAACGCAACGTCATCGCTCGTGAGGCGAGGTAATGGCGACGCAATGCGAGCAAAGTCTGCAATAAACCGCTGATAATATGCGCAGAGGCCCAGAAAGCGCCTGACAGCTTTTTCATCTGAAGGAATTGAGAACTGTGCGACAGCGGCATTTTGTTAGGATCCAGGCGGACTCCCGCGTGACTGACGACATGGCCAAGAAACTCTAGCTCCGCAAAGCAAAAGTGGCAGTTCTCCGGCTTTAGGGTGAGGCCTGCGGACCGTATAGACTGCAGAACCGCTCCAAGCCGTTCAAGGTGCTCTTCAAACGTTGCGGAAACCCTATGACGTCGTCGAGATAGACTAAGCAGGTTTTCCACTTCATCACCGAAAGCACGGTATTCATGAGCAGTAGAAAAGTAGCAGGTGCAGAGCAGAAGCCGAAAGGCAAGACCTTAAATTCGTATAGTCCATCTGGCGTGGAAAAAGCGATTTTTTCACGGTCTCTCGGGTGTACTTCAATTTACCGATACCCGCTCTTTAAGTCCATGGAAGAGAAATAACGAACGTTTCGAAGCCTATCAAGTGAATCGTCTATGCGGAGAAGCGCATACACGTCTTTTTTTTGTCACCTGACTTCGATAATCCACATCAACCATCTATGGATAATCCATTAGCAAACATCTACAATGATTCCACAGCTACCTTGGTCCTCCACAAGAAAAGTAGAAAGATACCTATCAAGAAAGGGGTGAGGCAAGGAGACACAATCTCTCCATTGCTATTCACTGCATGCTTAGAAGAAGTATTCAAGCTCTTAGACTGGGAAGGCTTAGGAGTGAGGATCAACGGCGAATATCTAAGAAACCTTCGATTTGCAGATGACAATGTCCTATTCAGCAACAATGCAGACAAATTACAACAAATGATTGAGGACCTTAATCGAGAAAGTGTAAGAATTCGGTTGAAGATGAATATGCAGAAGACAAAGATAATGTTCAGTAGCCTGGCAAGGGAACAAGAATGTAGGATCACCAGTTAGCCTCTAGAGTCTGTAAAGGAGCACGTTTATCTAGGTCAATTACTCACAGGGGACTTTGATCATGAGAAAGAAATTTGCAGAAGAATAAAATTGGGTTGGAGTGCCTACGGCAGGCATTGCCGAATCCTGACTGGGAGCTTACCAATGTCGTTGAAAAGAAAAGCGTACAGTGCATTCTACCGGTGCTAACATATGGGGCAGAAACTTGGAGGTTAACAAAGAAGCTCGAGAGCAAGTTAAGGACCGCACAAAGAGCGATGGAACGAAAAATCTTAGGAGTAACATTAAGAGACAGGAAGAGAGCGGTGCGGATCAGAGAACATACGGGGATAGCCGATATTCTAGTTGACATTAAGCTGAAGAAATGGAGCTGGGCAGGCCATGTGATGCGTAGGATGGATAAGCGATGTACCTTTATGGGAACAGAATGGATACCAAGAGAAGGGAAGCGCAGTCGAGGACGGCAGAAAACTAGGTGGGAGGATGAATTTAGGAAATTTGCAGGCGCAAGTTGGAATACGCTAGCGCAATAAAGGGGTAATTGGAGATCGCAGGGAGAGGCCTTCATCCTGCAGTGGACCTAAATATAGGCTGATTATGATGATGGTGATAATGAATCCACACAAAAACGCAGGCTACCATGCTTGTTCTTGACCAAAGCTACAGCTGATGCCCAGGGCCTCTTGGAAGGCTGAATCACTTCGTCTTCAATCATTTGGTTTACCTGCTGTCGTATCGCTTGAAGTTCTTTTGGGGCCACACGATAAGGGTTTTGGTGAATCGGTGTCGCTTTGTCCTCTGTGATTATGCGGTGCTTGATTAGCGGCGTCCGACCGACTTTTGACGTCGAGGCAAAGCAGTCGTAGAACTCGGCCAGTAGCGCAAGAAGTCGTTCTCAGTCATGTTGCGGTAGTGTTTACATCAAGCACAGGTGCTGGGTCTTGCGCATGCGCTTCTTCTAGTACTGAAAAGCACCCACGAACATCAGCGACATTGTCAAAATAGGCCACAGCCACGCTCTTTGATAGGTGCCGTCGCTCTATGCCAAAATTTGTTAACAGGTTCGTGCGCCCATCGGTGACATTCACGATGCCTCGTGCAATGGAGATACCATGAGTAAATAACAAGAGGGTTACTTGGTCTGCAACTTCTTCGCAATCAAACGGTACTTCACATGCCACCGAAACAAGGATACATAACCGCGGGGGGACGACGACGTCGTTTTCGGTTAGACGAAAGGAGTGGCGTTGCGCTGTTAAGCAGGGAATTAAATCAGGACTCTTGTGAAGCGCAACCAAGCGATCCGGGATGTTGATTATGGTGCCGTATTCCCGTAGAAAATCCATGCCTATGCTGAAATCTTCACAGCATGTTGGAAGAACCACGAAAGTTGCCACGAAGGAAGAACCTGCTATGGTGGTTCTCGCCTTAGAGCTTCCAGCAGGCGTGAGTAGTTGGCTACCCGCAGTACTCATGTGGGGTCCCGTCCAGGGTGTTGTTACTTTCTTAAGGTGAACGGCTAGGCCTTCAGTCATTATCGGATAATGGGCACCAGTGTCAACTGGCGCTCGCACTTGCTGTCCTTCAACGGAAACAATAAGATCTGTGCCCACTATTTCGTCGGTATCAGAGTGTGTTGGTTTCACGGCGTCTTGCGGTGGGATTATTGGGGGCTTTTCATCGTCTTGTTGCTGGCCCGCAACTCTATCTCCAGAGATCGCCGCCGTAAGTTTCCCCGGCGTGGGCTGGGCGACCTCCTTCCCCTGAGGTCAGCAAAGGTACGTCCATTCAGTGAAAATGAATGAGCAGGGGATGGAGAGCGTGACCGTCGGCCGAAATGAGTCTGGTGGTTAGGCAGAGAGTCATCGTTCAGAGTGCGTGCTACCGGAGGACCTTGAAAAGCAGCGTTGTCGCGGCGTAGCATGTAGTCGTCACTGGTGCGTCGACCGTCTGACCAGGATTGAAGAGGCCGAAATGAGGCGTCGCGGTACAAGCAATGGCGGGAAATATGGCCGACGCCTCCGCAATGATAACAGAGGGGGCGCCTATCAACCGTGTGCCATGCGTCCGTTTTTCGAATTTGCGGGCGCCCCGAACCCTTGTCTTGTGGCGGTGACCAAAATGCAGCGGATGGCGGCTGGCGGTAGGACGGGATCGGCACAACTGGTGGGTTTCTGAGAGGTTCCCTGGTGGGGATGACCAAGGTGTGGCTCTCGGCTGCTGATGTTCCGACCGCAGGGGCATAACAGCTGGTTGACGTCGGATAGCGTCAGCGTAAGTTAGGGGACGCTGCTCGGGACCAGGATTGCCTGAGGAGAACGCTTGCCTAATTTCATCACGTACGACTTCAGCGACTGACGCCACGGGTGTGCCAATTGCCGGTATCCAGAGCTTCTGAAATTATTCGCGAATAATGTCCCTAATTAGATCCCGAATGGAGTTCTGATTGCTAACGGTCATTGTGGCGGCGTTGATAGGAGTGCTGGTGGGCAAGCGATTGTACTGCTTCATCTTAGATGGAGTGCGCGTTCAATACCAGTGGCTTCCTTTACGATATCAGCCACGGTACTCCGTGGATTGCGCAGAAGTCCGGCGAGCAGTTCTTCTTTTACGCCATGCATAAGGTAGCGAAATTTCCTTTCCTCAGGCATGTGAGGGTCAGCTCTAGGACACAGGCAAGTCATGCATGTGCTCTGCAAACAGTGCTACAGTTTCGTTATCTCTTGTTGGGGGTTGAGCTCGGGAGGAAGGCCTACCAACCGCCGACTGAAGCGATGCACAGGAGTTGTAATTGGAGATGGGCTGAATGAATGGCTCCCAGGAGGAGTCCGGAGCATCAGTCAAGGTTTTGTACCCAGCACCTCCACAGAGTGTCGTGGTTCAACGCGAACAAGAGACAACAACGGTGGAACAAGACGGTGGCGGAACAGCCTGTTAAAAAAACCACCAGAAGAATAGACGTCATCTTTGTCTTCGGATTCCCCCTGTGCCACTAAACGGAGTACGTTAAAGCACATATCGTCCCTGAAGTCTAAATGGCTACATAAAGCACGCGTCAATATATATATATATATATATATATATATACAGCCAAAGTAGCGCTGAACCCATTAGCCAAAGCTACGTCTATCTGTTCTGCTACATCGATGGCGATATGACGAACAGAAGCCGCGTTGATGAGTGTACCGTTCGTATCAACTACTACCGAAACAAAGTTGCTGGTCTGTCCATATTGGGCAGTATCTACGAATGCTGCCAAGCTTGGGCTATCTGCGACTGTCTTTAAAATAGCCCGGGCGTGAGCCTTGCGTCGCTCAATGTTATACAGTGGATGAACATTCCTAGGAAAAGGACTAACAGCGAATGTCTCCCGGATTGTTTTCGAGTGATTCCTCATCGTCGTTGATTAAGTTTGGAGCTAAGCTGACTGAATCTAGTAAACGTCTGGCAGCTTTGTATGTAGATAGCCTGACAATTCGTGCTGTTCTTTGGGCCTCTATCACCTCCGAGACGGTATTATGCATGCCCAGCTGCATAAGCTTCTCTGTACTAGTGGTGACTGGTAATCCCAGTACTCGTTTAATGCTCTTGTGCCTGAGCGTGTCTATTTTGTTCCTTTCTGTCTTAGTCCAATTTAGTGCAGATGCCACATAAATGATATGACTCATCAGGAACGCGTGATATATCCTGAGAAGATTGTCCTCTCCGAGTCCCCCTTTTCGATTCGAGACTCGAGATGAGCCGGAGCATACTCTCCGTTTTGGAGGTGATGTGGGCAATTGTCTTTGCATTACAGCCTCTGGTGTCCAGTAACAGGCCCAGTATCCTGATTGAGTTGACTCGAGGAATAACCTGACCATCCTTCGTGTGTAAGGCAATAGGTATCTGTTCCATCGGAACCAAACCCCTAACGCCCTGTCTCGCCGGCCTGTACAGCAATAACTCACACTTGGTAGGTGAGAGGCTGAGCCCTGTTTCTGTTAAGAATTCTTCCGTTACATTTAGTGCTTATTGCAGCGCCTGTTCAACGTCCGCGTCTGATCCACCTGGAAACCAAATCGTAATGTCGCCTGCGTATAAAGCATGGCCAATGTTTTGCACGGAGGATACGCGCTCCGAGAGTCCACGCTCAGGCCGAGAGTTGTATGGTTTAAGGCGCGAGCCATGGACTATGTCACTCGCGATTGTTGCAGAGGCTGATTTTGGACTTAGCGGGGCGATCTCATAGGTCACATTAGTGACTTTGCGTATGACGCGGTAAGGGCCAGCATAGCGTGAGAGGAGTTTTTCGCATAGTCCAACGCGACGTAATGGGAACCGCAGCAAGACGAGCGATCCTGGAGGGAAGTTCCCCTCCCGGTGTCGGCGATCACACAGACATTTTTGATTGACCTGTGAAGCCCATAAGCGATCGCAGGCAACCTGGCGGGTGATGTCAGCACGGGCAAGAGCATCACGAGCATTGGCAGAGGATGTGTCTGCGTGAAGATGAAGTATGGTGTCCCTGGGAAATGGTAGGTCGTAGCCAAAAAGTAGATGAAAAGGTGACTAGCTAGCTGTGTCGTGACGAGAAGAGGTGTAGGCGAATGTCACAAAAGGCAAGTTGATGTCCCAGTCTCCGTTCACCTCCAACACCTACATAGCAGGCATATCTGTGAGAGTATGGTTGAGGCGCTCGGTAAGGCCGTTTGTCTATGGATGGTACGCAGTGGTGAACTTGTGATTGGTCGAGCAGAAACGAAGAATGTGGTCGATTACTTTAGACAAGATGCGGTAGCCGTAGTCCGTGATTAACTGACGAGGAGCACTGTGGGGCAGGATGACATCGTGAAGGATCAAATCGGCTACATCAGTGGCACAGCTGGTAGGAAGTGCTCGTGTAACAGCGTACCGCGTTGCGTAGTCAGTGGTGATAGCAACCCATTTGTTGCCAATGGTTGACATAGCGAAAGGCCCGAGAAGATCGAGCCCCACCCAGAAAAATGGTCCATCATGGATATCAAGAGGCTGAAGGCTTTCAGCAAGCAGTAGGGCAGGAGTATTGTGTCCCTGGCTGAGGTTACAAGCCGCAACGTACTGTCGCACAGAACGGTAGAGACCAGGCCAAAAGAAGCGCCTACGGATGCGATCATACAAGCGTGACATGCCTAGGTGTCCGGTGGTTGGTGCATCATGAAACTGGCGCAAAACAGCAGAGCGAAGATGTGCGGGAACAACAAGCAAAAGCTCACCGCTGCCAGGCCGGGCGTTGTAGCGGTGTAAGGTGTCGTTGTGCAGCACAAACATTCGTAAGAAAGAGTCAAGGTGTGTGTGGTGAGTTGAGACCGTCTATAATAGGGCGCAAAGATAAGTGGCGGCGCTGTTCGTCAGCTATGTGGACGAAGTCTTTAATGGTCAGAACGAAGGTGTCAGGCTGATCTTCCACTGTATCAAGGGAATCAACCGGGTATCGTGACAAGCAGTCGGCGTCTTGGTGAAGCCGTCCAGATTATTAGAACACTGTGGTAGGAGGACGACAATTTAAGGTTTGTGCTCGGTGTGCGGGGCCGAGAGATGAAATGCGCGGGCTTTTCCGTGCTTGTGCTCGGCGTGCGGGGCCGAAAAGCGCGGGAGTGAGCGTCGCTGGTGCGCGTGGTCGGTGCGCGTGCTGGGAGAGACCACCTAGAACGACGGGGCAGCCAGGCTGACAGAACGGGCAGTGCAGCGAGATGGAGCGGACCGAACGCTGGCCCACGTCCCGGCATCCCGGTCCTGCACTGCGAACAGGGCGCCACCCCGGCTTCTACTATCGTCGCGGGTCCTGTTGAGCTGGGCCTCGTTCCCGCTCGCACGACCGCTGCCGTGCTGCCGGGCTCGGGCCACGACCCAGAGCCCCCTGGTCCTGTTCCACAAACCGGGCGTCGCCCCGGCTTCTACCTTCGACGCGGGTCCTGCGGAGCACGGCCTCGTTCCCGCTCGCACGACTGCTGCCGTGTTCCAGGCTCGGGCTACGACCCAGAGCCCTGGTCCTTATCTCCGAACCGGGCGCCGCCCCGGCTTTCGCCCACTGCTGTGCTGGGCTTCGCCCCGGCTCTCATCCCACCGCTACGGTACCGAGCTCGGGCTATAAGCCAGAGCTAACGCTCCGGAACCGGGCTACGTCCCGGTGCCACCCTGAACGTCAACCGCCGCCCGTATACCCACCGCCGCCAGAGCCAAGTCCGCCGAGCCGTCACCACGAGACCGGACTCCTGTGAAGAACTGTGAGTGCTCGAGCGTGACACTTAACCAGCTTATCTGTATAGTTCATGTTCATGTATTGTCCCATGTGCCGTTCGTGTCATAAATACGTCTCTTTGTGTCTCTGGTTGCCTTCTTGTGCGTCTGGCTGACCTGCGCCCACACGTAATCACAATTTTGGCGAGCCTGCCAGGATCGGCTTTAACATCTTGCCGACAGCTAGACGCGCGGGAGGAGGCCATGGATATTGAGAGACAGTACGCGATCGGCAAGGACATGGGCTTAGCTGGCGCCACTCTTCGTGAGTGGATTGACGCGCAACGCGCGACAGAAAGGGAACTTCGCGCCCAAGCTCGTGAAGATCAGCGCGTGAACTTTGAGCTCGAAGAAAAACGGCTACAAGCCGAGGAACGCGTGTTGCAGCTGAAGCTCAAGCTTCAAGAACAGGCAGCCAGTTCGGTGAGCGGCGACGCGGCTGTACCAGCTATGATGGATGGCTGTAGTCCACACAAGTTACTGCCACCATTTAATGAAACGCGAGATGATCTCGACGCCTATTTGCAACGTTTTGAGCGCGTCGCAGCGTCTCAAGAGTGGCCTCGAAGTAATTGGGCCCTATCGCTCAGTTTGCGCCTGACAGGGGAAGCTTTGGCATTGATTAGTCGGCTTGATTCCGCGTCCGCCTCAGACTACGACCAGCTTAAGGCTACGCTGTTGCTGCGATTCCGATATACCGCCGAAGGTTATCGTGAGAAATTTCGCCAAGCGAAACCAGAAGAGAAGGAGACGGGTCTCCAGTATGCTTCTCGTCTAGCGGGTCATTTCGACCACTGGATGGAAATGGCGAAGATCGAAAAAACTTACGACGCTCTTCGTGACCTAATAATTTCAGAACAATTTATGAAAGGATGCTCCCCTGCGTTGCGAGTATTTCTCAAAGAAAGAAGCTGCAAGAAACTTAGCACGCTCGCACAGCATGCCGATTGTTTCTTAGAGGCCCAGGATATTTCCAATCTGAGCAAGAACAATGGAGAGATAAGTCGCCAGACAGAGTCCGCTAAGAGACCACCAAGAGGCCACACTCAATGCTTCTTGTGCAACAAGACAGGTCATCGGGCATCTGAGTGTTGGTCTCGGACAAGAAACAGCCCGTCAGCAACTGGCTGGTCGAGTGGCAACACCGGTTCTCCAGGCGAAACAGGAAAGACCCAAGAAAGGAGGCAAGCGTCATGCATGTTGTCTACCGAAGAAACCAGAGGGACCGGGGTACCAGAACAAGGATACGTCATTCCCCAAAGCGGGGAATCCATCCCCGTCGTGAATACGACGTCGACAAGTACTTCGGCCGTGGCGGACGTCGGAACTCTGCTAGTTGCGAAAGGTTTTCTTGAAGGCAAGGCTGTAATAGTACTGCGAGATACCGGCTGCAACACGGTAGTTGTACGGGAAAGGCTTGTCCCGAAAGAGAAGTTTACGGGTACCACAAGCCCAGTTGTCTTGTTGGACCGGACACTCCTTTGCTTGCCGGAGGCAATCGTGTTCATAGACACGCCATTCTTCACGGGCACAGTGCGAGCTAAGTGCATGCAAAATCCCCTGTATGATGTGGTGCTCGGGAATGTTAAAGGTGCCCGACCTGCGGAGGAGGGGGTTTCCCTGGAGTCGCAACCACAACTGGAAACCAGGCACTTAGAAAGCGCTGTGGGAAGTCTGCCGAAACACCCCATGACTGAGGACACACATCATTACTCGCGAGACAGTGAGTATCCGCGAGTGTCCGAAGACGACCAAGAGGAATTCCCGAAGGAAGGTGCTGCAATGGCGGAGGGAATACGCTCCCCCTCGAGCCTCCCTGTGCTAAAAGCCACCGCCATGTCTGTGGAAAAGGCGGCTCTCGAGAAATTACAAAGAAATGACGAGTCCCTAAGACAATGTTATGAGGATGTCGGGAAGACAGTTGTGAACAATCAAGGGACTCGTTATTACTTGTCAGAAGGAGTTTTATATCGGAGACACAGGCTGGTAAGCGGGAAGGAATTGGAACAGCTTGTCGTCCCTAGACAGCTGAGACAGATGGTGCTCCAACGCGCACACGAGGGAATTCTCGCAGGGCACCAAGGCATAACTCGGACCACTGACCGCATTCTCACAGAATTTTACTGGCCAGGAGTGCAGTCCGAGACCAAGAGGTATGTGAAGACTTGCGACGTTTGCCAGCGAATTGTACCTCGACATCTAGTCGGCCGTGCCCCACTTGGCAACGCACCTGTTAACGAAACACCTTCTTCCCGCGTGGACATTGACGTCGTCAGCACCGTCGTAAATCGGCATCGTTGACGCCGTCGGCATCGTCGGACAAAATACCAGCGACGGGACCTGACCACTAGAAAGACCGTCAAGGGAGGTACTGCTTGCTAAACCGAAGACTGTGCTGTACACCTCGCATGACGATTGCGGCACTCAGTGATTTGCGTTACATGTGTTTATTCGACGCGTCTTATCTCACCTCCGCGTCGTTCTTGAACAGCTTCGTGACGAGCTGCGAAGAACGCGTGTTCCTTCGAAGCTGGGAGGTGGCGGGTTCAAACACCTTGTGGTGTATATGGTGAACCCACTACCGGTGAAACCGTGATTACGTGCAGCTGTACATCGCGTCTCTGTGTGAAGAGCATAATTAGCTGCACGGCGAACTAGCCCTGGTTATCGTCAATATAGCGGAGGCTGTTCGACCCGGTGTCACTTTGATTAAGGCTGCAGAGTCGAATTTCGGCAGAATATCGTGTGTGGCATTTGGGCAGGAGAGACTTGGGGTGGGAACGAGGCCGTGCTCCGCAGGACCCGCGTCGAAGGTAGAAGCCGGGGCGACGCCCGGTTTGTGGAACAGGACCAGGGGGCTCTGGGTCGTGGCCCGAGCCCGGCAGCACGGCAGCGGTTGTGCGAGCGGGAACGAGGCCCAGCTCAACAGGACCCGCGACGATGGTAGAAGCCGGGGCGGCGCCCAGTTCGCAGTGCAGGACCGGGATGCCGGGACGTGGGCCGGCGTTCGGTCCGCTCCATCTCGCTGCACTGCCCGTTCTGTCAGCCTGGCTGCCCCGTCGTTCTAGGTGCTCTCTCCCGGCACGCGCACCGACCACGCGCACCAGCGACGCTCACTCCCGCGCTTTTCGGCCCCGCACGCCGAGCACAAGCACGGAAAAGCCCGCGCATTTCATCTCTCGGCCCCGCACACCGAGCACAAACCTTAAATTGTCGTCCTCCTACCACAAACACATAAAATGAGTATTCTTGCAAGCGGAGTGCCCAACGGCCAAGGCGACCAGTGGGGTCCTTGAGCGAGGAAAGCCAGCAAAGTACATGGTGATCTGTAATAACTGAGAAGCGCCTGCCATACCGGTACGGGCGGAATTTTGCGATGGCCCAGACAAGAGCTCAGCACTCGCGTTCTATGATGGAGTAATATGGCTCCGACAGCGACAGTAGGCGGCTTGCGTAGGCGAGCACGCGGTGTAGGCGATGCTGCTGTTGTGCAAGGACAGCTCCTATACCATGGCTACTGGCGTCAGTACGAACGTCCATGCTGGCTGATGGGTCGAAATGTGCTAGAACAGGTGGGTTCGTTAGGATGGCAACGAGCGATGAAAAGGCGTCCGCTTGTTCACGACCCCAAGCGAAAACGACGTCCTTCTTGAATAGGCCAGTCAGAGGGCGGGCTATTTCCGCGAAGTTCTGGACAAAACGACGGAAGTACGAGCACAGGCCAAGAAAACTGCGAACGTCCTTGGCAGACCATGGAGTACGGAACTGACTAACCGCGCGGATTTTGTGAGGGTCTGGCTGCACCCCTGCAGCATCAACAAGGTGGCCGAGGACGCGGATTTGACGGTACCCAAAGCGACATTTCGACGAGTTAAGCTGAAGACGAGCACGGCGAAAAACATCAAGCACGGTGGACAGGCGAGTGAGATGGTTTTCAAACATAGTCGAAAAAACGATAACATCGTTTAGGTAGAAAAGGCATATGGATCACTTGATGCCTCGATGAAGAGAGTCCATCATGCGCTGGAAAGTAGCAGAAGCTTTACATAGGCCAAAAGTCATCACTTTAAATCGATAGAGGCCATCGCGTGTCACGAAAGTGGTCTTCGCTCGGTCTCGGTCGTCCACAGCGATATGCCAGTATCCTGAGCGCCACTTGATGGAAGAGAAATATCTGGCGCCGTGCATGGAGTCCAGCGCGTCATCAATACGCGGGAGAGAATACACATCCTTCTTGATAATTTGGTTGAGGTGGCGGTAGTCTACACAGAATCTCCAACTATTTTCTTTCTTTTTTTGACAAGTACGACTGGCGAGGCCCAAGGACTGCATGAGGGCTCAAATATGCCTTTACCCAGCATTTTCTCCACTTCCTGTTGAATGACAGCACGCTCCGGAGCTGACACACGGTAAGGCTGTTGTTGAATAGACTAGCATCGCCGGTATGAATGCGATGGGTGACGACGGAAGTCTGACCTAGAGGGTGGTCACCAAAGTCAAAGGTATCCTGGTAGGAAACCAGCACGCGGCGAAGGGCAGCGGACTGTACCGGAGCGAGGTCTCCTGATATTATGCGTGTGAAGTAGTCGCAGGACAAACCTGACTGCGATGACGGCGGTGAAAAATCAGGTGGAGGTTCTGTGGTCAGGGCACAAACCTTGTGGTCTGCCAATGGGGTCAGATGAGCGAGTGATATGCCACGAGGGAGAACTTTTGTCGAGAAGCCAAAATTGAGGATGGGAAAAGATATGCGGTTGTTGGCAACTGTCACCACCGTGTAGGGGAGCGCGACGTTGCGTGTCATGGCGACCTCAGGAATAGGGAAGGCAACGTAGTCACCGTCGGGTAAGGGCGGAAAGGCTGAAAGCTGGACGTATATTGCAGCTTACGGAGGCAGTCGAAGAAACTCGACGGAGCGTAGGCGGGGTGGACCAGCACCGACGTTGTTGGAGCACGAAGGAAGTTCTAGCTGGAGAACCCCGTGGAGCAGCGGATAAGGGCAGCGCGTGGACAGAAAGTCGATTCTGAGAATGAGGTCGGGCACTGTTCTAGGACAGCAAAAAGAACAGATGCGTGGTGACCTGATATGGTGATGCGCGCAGTGCACATTACGAGCACTGCAGGTGTACTCCCGTCGGCTACTCGGGCGGTAGGTGAAGTCGTGGGCATCACGACTCTCTGGAGGCGGCGGCACAGGTTGGAGCTCATTACAAAAATTGGTGCGCAGGTACTATCTAAAGCTGTAACTGCTGTTGTATATATATATATATATATATATATATATATATATATATATATATATATATATTGTCACGAGGAATGGCAAAGACAAAGGCATTGTAGTGGGGCTGGGTCAGAGGCTCTCTTGTCGGACTGAAAAACCTGCTGGAACCTGTGCGCTCTGTGCAGTCTTGACTAGGCAAGCGCTAGCCGTTCACGGTTAATTAAATACTCCCCGTAACATCTTTTTTGTGGAGGTGCGGGGTATATCATTTTGTCCAGAAGTGCCTGGGTTGGCGCCGGTATGGCAGGTTGCGTCGCGGTCTCAGCATCAGCAGCGAATGCAGAAACAATACATTCTTCCAAAGGTGACAGTTTGGCTAGTGAAATTCCTTGAGGAAGAACATGGGTCGAGGTAGAAAAGTTGAGGACTGGAAGCAACGTTTTGTTGTTGGCAATAAGCACTACGGTATGGGGAAGTGCGATGTTGCGCGAAAGGATCAGATATGTGAGGGGAGCGACCACATATTCACCATCAAGGACTGGGGGAAACGGTGACATAAGGACGTAGGTAGCAGCCTGCGCGGGTAGACGTAGAAACTCCAGGGAACGTAGGCGAGCGTTACTTGATGCGGTGTCATCAGGACACAATGGCCGTTCTAGCCGCAAAATGCCAGAAGAACAATCGATGAGGGCAGAGTGGGCACTCAAGAAGTCAATGCCAAGAATGACATCATCGAGTGGGCCTGGACTTGCTAGGTCCCTTTCCAATTTCCACGAAAGGCAACAAATGGATTGCAGTCACTACGGATTATACCATTCGATTTGCAATTACTCGAGCGTTGCCAACCAGCTGCGCCACAGACGTAGTCGACTTCCTATTGTACGACGTCATCCTCCAACATGGTGCTCCACGACACCTACTCACAGATCGCGGTCGCTGCTTCCTGTCGTGTGGTTGACGATCTACTTCGATCATGTGCTACTCATCACAACTTCACGACCTCATATCACCCTCAAACTAATGGACTCACCGAACGCTTAAACCGTACACTGACCGACATGTTTTCCATGTACGTTTCCGATGACCACCATGATTGGGACGTTGCGCTCCCGTTCGTCACATTTGCATACAACTCATCGCGTCATGAAACTGCCGGCTACTCACCCTTCTATCTTCTCTTTGGACGCCATCCCTTACTACCCTTTGACACCTTGCTCACTTCTGATCCGGCCTCCACGTCCACGACTTCCTATGCGCAAGATGTCATCACGCGTGCGCTCGTCGCACGCACAGTAGACCGCGCTCGGCTCACGTCATCGCAGACTGCACAAAAGGCCATCTACGATCGTCGACACCGGGATACTGATTTTCCACCGGGCTCTCTCGTCCTTCTCTGGCTCCCATCTCGTCGCGTCGGCCTGTGTGAAAAGTTAATGTCGCGGCACGTCGGACCCTATCGCGTTCTGCGCCAGGTGACTCCTGTCACCTATGAGATATCTCCCATGGCATCCACCTCATCGACTGCCGCACCGCGAACTGACATCGTACATGTTTCCCGCCTCAAACTTTACAACTGTGATAATCCATTTTGATCACAACAAGCACCGGGACGGTGCTTCATCGGCCGGGGATAATGTCACGAGCAATGGCAAAGACAAAGACATTGTAGTGGGGCTGGGTCAGAGGCTCTCTTGTCGGACTGAAAAACCTGCTGGAACCTGTGCGCTCTGTGCAGTCTTGACTAGGCAAGCGCTAGCCGTTCACGGTTAATTAAATACTCGCCGTAACAATATATACATTGTAAAGATGAAGAGAGGCACTTGGGCTCGTCGGGCGCTCGAACACCAGGCGCTACGGGGCGAAAGAGAAGAGGAGGACGAGGAAGAGGATAGAGCAGCCGGCCCAATGAACAGGTGCTGTGTCTCTGTGTCCCTGATTCCTTTACAATGGCGCAGTCTACAACGAACCTGCCTTAATTATAAAGGCGTTGCGGCTTCCTTGCACGGTTCTTCGGCGTATATATATATATCGCCTTTTCGTGGCTTTCAAGATGATGTCATCCTTTGGGTTCACACTATCAATGCCTTGGGTGATCGTCATGCTTGGCCGCACCACACAAGATGGCTGGTTGCAGCAAAACGACTTTTCGGAGCAACAAAGGCTTGGGACAACTACGCAGGCATTACGTAGCAGTCCTGGCTTGAATAGAGTACAGCTCTTATAGCTGCTTTCGGCCCGCTTCCTTATGCCGGCGCGTCCCCTACATTCGTGAGCATCAGCTGCGGCTCGTCGTCGTCGAAGATCATGGCCGAGAACCAACGGGTCAGCAACAGCGGCAGCGAGTCGATCCCTCAGCCGCCACCGCGTCAGCCACAGGCCCCCGGTTCGAGCATCTCCACGCCGGCTCCTCCGTATTCCATAGTGCACCCGGCAGCGAGGCCTCCTAGACAGCGGATGAAGCTGCATCCGCAGCGGCGGCGGAAGCCGAGGCATGCGGTGACGAGGTGGGCAGTCCGCAGTACGGCGACCCTTGGGTCACGCACACAGCCGCCGTGGCTCTACGGCTGCTGACGGCCGAGGAGCAGCGCAACAAAAGCACCACTACGGCACACGCCACCCCTGCCGCAAAGGGGGCGCTGTCCACCAACGAGATGGCCCGCCAGCCCGTCTACGAGACGGCGTTAGACTTACGTCTCAAGCAGCGAGAACCCGACCAGGACTTGGACCGATTGGACCAGAGTCCTGCAATCATCCTCCCTGGGCTGCAGCAACAGCCGCGTGCAGGCCCACTGTACCCGGTGCCGTCGTCGTGGTCGTCTTCGGGAGTGTCAGTTACACCAGGTCGCAAGGGAGGCGCCACAAAACAGCCATCACTGCAGGAGGCCTGTTGCCCGAACCCGCCACCGCAACAGGATATCAGTAGCAGCACTTCGGCATCTTCTAGTGTACAGCAGCAACCATCACCAACACCTCGTGGTTCCAGCAGCAGTGGCGGTGGCAAGTTCCGATTCCTGCTGCCCTGCAGAGGGCAGGGTTTGGCGTTCAAACAAGTGTCAGCGGCCGACAAGGCTATTTACCAGAACCAGCTATTACCCCACTCCCCTATTTCTGAGAACCTCCCTGCTGCCCCTATCGGTGCTGTCGCCGTTAAGCGCAGCATCCGCGCAGGAGTGAAGGTGCGCCCTTCAGAGTCAGTGTGTCGCCGATGGCATGGGGGCCAACGCAACGAAGGGGAGCCGATGGCCCTGGCACCCATGCTAAAGTGCTCTAGAATATGTTCCAAAGTGTTCTAGAACACTTTACCCGTGCTGCTCAATAGGTTCCAGTCTACGTTCTCGGACAATGTGTGGTCATCCTCTTTTTCCGACAAAAGTCGGCAAGACCTGCGACCAGCGCGCAACAGCCAGTGCCGCCCGCCAGAGAAGCTAGTTGCACGCTGCACGGCTCACCAACGATGACTTCACACACTAAACAGGTTGCCCCCATGTTAAATGGCGTGATTGCAAGCCGTGCCGGAAACTTGCGGCGTGGCCGAGTGTAAAGATGAAGAGCTGCACTTGCCTCGGGCACTTGGACACCTAACGCTAGAGGTAGAACGAAGAGAAGAGGTAGAGATTAGAACAGCCGGCCCAGTGAACGGGTGCTGTGCTTCTGTGTCACTGATTCCTTTACAATATATATATAACAGAACGAGAACAAACGGAACCGAGGGGTCCGATTTGATTAATCATATCATAAGAAGCCACATAGGGGAAATTACTTGCACACACTAATTGAATTAAAGAAATGATAAATTAATGGAAATGAAAACGGATGAAAAAACTACGGTCCGGAGGTGGGGAACGAACCCACGTCTTCGCATTACTAGTGCGATGCTCTCCCCATTGAGCTACCGCGAAACCGTTTTCCCATCCGCTTTCTGGGGTACTTATGTTGTACAACGGCGCAAGTTGGAATACGCTAGCGCAAGACAGGGGTAATTGGAGATCGCAGGGAGATGCCTTCGTCCTGCAGTGGACATAAATATAGGCTGATGATGATGTTTTACAACTAGAACTAACTCTGGGAGTGTTAGCCAGCGCAACCACTCACAAGCCTATGGGCGGATGTGGAATATCCTTTCTGCCGCTGGCGTCATTGCTGCGGTTACTGACCAAATTTATAATTTCTTTAATTCAGTTAGTGTGTGCATGTAATTTCCCCTATGTTGTTCTTGGTGTCAATGTTTGTTGGCTTCTTATGATATGATTAATAAAATCAGGCCCCTCGGTTCCCTTTCTTCTCGTTCATTATATAACGAGGGCTCGAATCAGGCAACATTGATGCCTTCAGGGAGCATATGTGGGTTTATTGACCAGTTGCCTTCACCCCCCCCCCCAAAAAAAAAGATCACGTGCTCGTGACGCCTGCAGCAGAAAGGATATTCCACATCCGCCCCTAGGCTTGTGAGTAGTGGCGCTGGCTAACAATCCCAGAGTTAGTTCTATTTGTAAAACATAAATACCCCAGAAAGCGGATAGGAAAACGGTTCCGCGGCAGCTCAATGGTGAGAGCATCGCACGCGTAATGCGAAGACGTGGGTTCATTCCCCACCTGCGGACAGTTGTTTTTTCATCCGTTTTCATTTCCATTAATTTATCATTTCTTTAATTCAATTAGTGTGTGCAAGTAATTTCCCCCATGTTGTTCTTGGTGTCAATGTTTGTTGGCCCCAGCACGGGCGTCTGCGAAAGCAGGCGTTTGGTGTGTAGTGACACCACGGACCCGAGCACATGGGGGTTGGAGCCTCCGCGTGTAGCAGTGCGCGGCTTAGCCGTGTCTGGGGAAAGGGGGATCCTGGGGGTTGAGCCGATGCCGGGTGTTTGAACCTTTAAGGCCCCCCGGCGGAGGCAACACACCTCTTCGGCCTCTGCTTCGCATAGACAGCACCCCTGGGCTGACCCACCCAGGGGAAATCGGCAGTTGCCTTTTCCTGTCCTCCTCTTAAATCTTCGTCTTTCTCTCTCACTTTCAATCTATCCTGTCTTCTTTTCACTTCCTTTTACTTCCATTTTCCCAGGCAGCTAGGGTTAACCTTGTGTGGGTAGCCAACCTTGGATATCCCATATTTGGTTATAGTAGTGGCGTACAGCTGGCGTTTGCAGGACCAATCTCTTCCAGGTATTGCAGCGTCCCCTAGTTGGGCTCCATGGTGGGTGGCTGGCGCTGCTGCCGAACACTCACCTATACTTATGGCAAGTTCTTTCCCCCCACTCACTGATCGCCGTCTGAAACGAGGGCGCACCGAAGATGTTTTCCAGATTTTTGGACGCCAAACACAGAATTTTCCCCGATTTCACGTGATCCACTCAGAAAAAACAGACAAATCATTACGAACAATCTCACCCTTCCTTGTGTCAAAGACTGTGACTAATATTTTTGGACCTGGCTATAAAGCCTCCAGGATGGCAAGCGGGGATCTCCTCTTGGAGCTCCGTGATGTGAAACATTACGAGAAACTACCCAACCTAGTGGCATTTGGAGAAGCTCAAGTAACAGTAACCCCACACCGTACCATGAATACCACCTGTGGCGTTGTATGAGATGATGACCTGTTGCAGCTGAGCGAAGCTTCACTCCTAGAGGGCTTCAGTGAGCACAATGTAATCAATGTTAAACGGATCAAGATGAGGTGCGACGGCAAGGAAATCCAGACCAATCACCTGATACTAACTTTTAACTCAAGTGTTCTGCCCGAAACTATCGAGGCCGGATACATCAAGCTTCGTGTCAGGCCATACGTGCCAAACCCTCTACGATGTTTCAAATGCCAGCAGTTCGGCCACAGTTCACAGAACTGCCGAGGCCGACAAACATGTGCTAAATGTAGTTCCGGTGACCATGCCTCTGAAACGTGCGAAAACACTCCACACTGTGTCAACTGTGATGGCGAGCATGCCGCATACTCGCGGTCGTGCCCGTCTTGGAAGAAACAAAAAGAAATTGTGACAATCAAAGTAAAAGAAAATATCTCATTCAAGGAGGCACGCAGGCGGGTGTCATAGCTGCCAAAAACCAGCTTTGCCGAAGTGGCGCGTCAGGGGGCAGCGCCACATCGGCCCCCGGCGGATGTCTGGCACACGCGCAGTGGGCCGGCGGCGACGCCATCCGCCCCCTCGGCAGGTGCAGCTAGCGCTGCTCTGCCAACTCACAAGAAGGGGCCATGGACCTCCGGGCTGGTGGCCTCGAGGGCCTCGTCTCTCGAGGCGAGGCCTTCTCGTCAAACCAACCGCTCGCAAGAGCGCGTGTCCAGCGCCTCGCAAGAGGCTATGGACACAACAACCAGCCCGACGGCGCCACTTGCGCCTAAGGAGCCGCGAGAGTCGCGATCGCTCCAAACAAGAAAAACACCGCATCACGGCGCCCGGAAAGGGCTCTGTGAAGTAATTACTCTTTCTTAACACACAGCACAAAACCACATTCAACATGGATACACAAATATTACAGTGGAATGTCCGAGGACTCTTCCACAATCTCGATGACATCAAAGAACTCCTACATAAGTATAATACAAAGGTGCTGTGTGTCCAAGAAACACACCTCAAACACACGCAAACAAATTTTCTCCGACAATACGCCATTTTTCGTAAGGACCGCGATGACACAGTCGTGTCTTCCGGTGGTGTGGCTATTGTAGTCGACAGAGCTATTGCCTGCCGGGAACTAAAACTTCGTACGCCCCTAGAGGCAGTTGCTGTCCGAGGGGTGTTGTTTGACAAGCTGGTCACTGTCAGCTCTATATACATCCCTCCCAATTATCAACTACATAAAACCGAATTCCAAAACTACATAAATGAACTTCCGGAGCCATACATAGTTGTCGGAGATTTCAACGCACATAACACTTTGTGGGAAGACTCACGGTGCGATGCGACAGGTCGCCTAATTGAAAATTTCCTGTTTTCTTCAGGCGCATCATTACTTAACAAGAAAGAGCCTACGTATTACAGCGTTACACATAACACATATTCATCCATTGACCTAAGTATAGCATCGAGTACACTAATGCCATACCTGGAGTGGTCCGTTCTCAAGAACCTCTTTGGGAGCGACCACTTCCCAATTATGCTAGGCTTAACAGAACAAGATAAATGCTTGCCACACGTTTCCCGATGGAAGGTTGACTCGGCTAACTGGGAACTTTTCCGACAAATAACATATTCAGGCCGTGATGACATTGCCTCTTTTAACATAGACGATGCTCTGGCGTATATAACATGTCTTATCATTGACGCTGCTGAAAGGTGCATACAACAAACTAATGGACTAGCTAATAAACGTCGCCTGCCTTGGTGGAATGATGAATGCCAGAAAGCACGTAAAAAGCAAAACAAAGCCTGGGGATTGTTTCGCAACTCCCCAACAGCTGAAAACCTGATAAATTTTAAACAAGCAAAGTCACAGGGCAGAAGAACGCGTCGACGTGCAAAGAGAGAGAGTTGGGAAAGGTACATTTCCAGTATAAATTCATACACCGACGAAACAAAAGTCTGGAATAGGGTAAATAAACTAATAGGCCGGGTGTCACATCCTCTACCCTTAGTAAGTAGCCAAGGTGATAGCCTGGAAGACCAGGCGGATTGTCTAGGTGAACACTTTGAATATGTATCAAGTGAATCGCATTATATAGACACTTTCCTGAAGTTCAAAGAACGCGAAGAGCGGCAGCCTCTTAACCGCAAAGGTTCTTCGAGTGAGGCTTACAATGGACCATTTACATTAGCCGAACTTAAAGCATCTCTCACATGTTGCAACAATTCGGCGCCAGGTGGCGATCGTATTATGTATGAAATGGTTAGATACCTACACCCTGAAACACTGAAAACACTCCTGTCTCTTTTTAATGCCATGTGGGCGGCTGGGTGTATCCCGTCCTCATGGAAAGAAGCCATAGTCATCCCGATACTTAAACAAGGAAAAGACCCGTCCTTAGCCAGCAGCTACAGGCCAATAGCTCTAACAAGCCGCCTGTGCAAGCTGTATGACAAAATGATAAACCGGCGTTTAATCAGTTTCCTAGAAAATAACAAAACACTAGACCCCTTTCAGTGTGGCTACCGAGAAGGTAGGTCGACAATAGACAACCTTGTTCGCATCGAGGCAAACATCAGAGATGCGTTTATTCATAAACAGTTTTTACTTTCTGTATTTATAGATTTAGAGAAAGCGTATGACACGACATGGTGCTTCGGAATTCTGCGAGATCTTTCTGCGATGGGGGTCCACGGAAATATGTTAAACACAGTCGAAAGCTACTTGTCTAACCGCACGTTTCGCGTAAGAGTGGACAATGTTTTATCTAGAGCTAGTGTGCCACAAGGGGGTGTGCTTAGTTGCACACTCTTTATTGTAAAAATGAACTCCCTGTATACAGTTATTCCACGCAGCATGTTTTATTCTGTGTATGTTGATGATGTACAGATAGGTTTCATATCATGCAACACTGCTATTTGCGAACGACAGGTACAGCTTGGATTAAACAAACTGTCTAAATGGGCTGATGTAAATGGATTTAAAATAAATGCAAAGAAAAGTACGTGCATACTTTTCTCAAACAAAAGAGACATGACACCAGTGCCAAATCTCACGATTAATCAAGAGGAACTATCCGTGCGCAGTGAGCATAAATTCCTGGGAATAATTCTAGACTCGAAGCTTACCTTTATCCCCCATCTTAAATATTTGAAGGCAAGGTGTCTGAAGACGATGAACCTTTTAAAAATTTTGTCGCGCGCAACATGGGGTAGTGACCGAAAATTCCTCCTGAACTTGTACAACAGTCTTGTCCGCTCACGTCTTGATTACGGAGCTGTAATTTATAATTCCGCAACGCCAAGTGCATTAAAAATTCTAGACCCCGTTCACCATCTGGGCATCCGCCTCGCGACCGGTGCTTTCCGAACAAGTCCGATCCAGAGCCTCTACGTAGAGTCGAATCAGTGGTCACTTCATCTGCAGCGTTCATATAGTAGTTTTACATATTTTCTTAGCGTACACGCGAACATTGAACATCCCTCTTATTCAACCATAAACGACATGAGCACTGCCACACTCTTCCAAAATCGACCTGCATCGAGAAAACCGTTCTCTTTGCGTGTGTAGAATCTTAGTGAGGAAATGGGTGTTCCGTTGCTTGAACACTGCCTTATGGCTCCAGCGAAACTGTTACCGCCGTGGCAGTGGCAGCTCATAGAGTGTGACACATCATTTGTAGAGGTCACTAAGCACGCACCAGAGGCACATATCAAAATGCATTTCCTTGAACTCCAGTCCAAGTACACATGCACAGAGTTTTATAGAGACGCTTCTAAGTCACGTGACGGGGTGTCGTATGCAGCCGTCGGCCCATCCTTCTCGGAATCCGGTGTACTCCACCCGGAAGCAAGTATCTTTACGGCTGAGGACTATGCACTATTGTCAGCTGTGAGGCATGAAATCTAAACTTCGAAAATCAATCATATTTACAGACTCTCTAAGTGTCGTAAACGCTTTAAAGTCACCCTGTAAACAGAAAAATCCTATACTCATTGAGCTCTATTCCGTACTGTGTAGAGCGTATGTATCTAACCAGCATATCATTATATGCTGGGTGCCTGGCGATAGAAGCATTGAGGGTAATGTGTTAGCTGACCGAATGGCTACGTCAATAACATCGCACGCTACTAATCCAACAGCGGCTGTTTCTGCAACAGATTTGAAACATTTCTTGCGTAAGAAATTGCGAAGCCATTGGCAACGTCTGTGGGATGCAGAAACAAATAATAAGCTTCACAGGATTAAGCCACGTGACGTGGTGTGGCGTGGAGCAGAGGTAGAATACCCGGCCTCAAATCTGAAGGTCGTAAGTTCGAATCCTACTCCAGTCCACCACATTTTCAGGCATGGAGTGGTGCCTGACACCGGCAAGAAAAAATATATATATCGCCAAAATCTAGTGGGGCTATGCTAGTTCAGGTGCAACCAAACTAGGAAGGCCCACTAAGCTTCATCAAAGTCACTCCCTCACCAGAACAGGAATTGGCCTCCCTGGTGCAGTATTCGGCCACTACCTCCCTCATGAATCCGAGAATTAACCCATGGCCCTCAGTTCCCAGTGGCTGCGGAGCACCTGACCAAGGCGGCGGTCAGACATGCTACGCGGCAGAGGGTGCTAAGAATCTCTGGGTCAAGACAGGCCGCCAATGGAAACTGAACCTGGCAACGTTCAACACGCGCACCCTCTCGAGTGAGGCTAGCTTAGCAGGACTATTTGAAGAATTATCAGGCATTTCCTGGGATATTATTGGCCTTAGTGAGGTTAGAAGAACTGGTGAGGCTTACACAGTGCTGACTAACGGCTACGTCCTCTGCTACAGAGGTCTTCCAGATAAGAAAGAATCAGGGGTAGGATTTCTAGTGCATAACAACATAGCGGGCAATATTGATGAATTCTACAGCATTAATGAGAGGTTAGCAGTCGTCGTAATAAAGCTGAATAGGAGGTGCAAAATGAAGGTTGTACAAGCCTATGCCCCAACCTCTGGTCACGATGATGAAGAAATAGAACAGTTTTATGAAGATGTTGAACTAGCAATGAGAAAGGTGCAAACTCAGTATACTTTAGTTATGGGTGACTTCGTTTGTTTGTTTATGTTTATGTGATACCCACAGCGCCATAAGGCATTACAGTGGGGGGAATACTACATGATTACAAGACAGAGCACAAGCTCAATTTTCAGTAAGTACAGTACAGCCTAACCAGCTAGTAGGAAGTACACTCAATACACAACGTAACGAAGATTGACAAAAATGTACGAAAAATTCCAGCGGGTAACATACAGTAAGACGAAAACAAGTACAATATGTATACCGCACAAAAAACACCCATCATCAACTGAACAACTCACTTGACTCTAACAAAGGAAAAAATGAATCACTACCAACAGCGACAACGATCGCTGAAAGCAATCGATTCCACTGGGAAACCGTTTTAGGGAAAAAAGAATTACCGCATGCTGCTGTCTTACATCGGTACTCCCGCACTTTGTACATGTGATCGACTCGTCCAGACACGTAATGAGGTGGGAAAATGTAACTGTCACGAGGAATACAAGTTCGAGATAAGTATACATCATGGAAAAGCTTCAAACGCTGCTTAGCCCAGCGTGTGACCAACTGTTCCCATCCTAAAGTTTGCTTGCAGCGCGTCATGCTGAAGTTGTGGCTCTTAACAATGTTTCCCAGGACATAACGGGCGCCCATGTTTTGCACTTTTTGCAATTTATCTTTATCGAGGGCAGTGGGCGGGTCCCATACGCTACTCGCGTAATCAAGTATCGACCGCACGCATGATGCATGCAGTAATTCCCGCGCGGACTGGGGAAACTCACGCGTGTTTCGCCGCAGGAACCACAAGGATCTACAAGCCTTAGCTATCGCATAATCAACATGACGGTGCCAACACAGAGTTGGCGTGAAAAATACGCCGAAATACCTGTACTCAGAAACTATTTTTAAAACCTTCTTGTTTATAGTATACGAAGGCGAAGCTTCATCCTTCTTTCTAGAAAACGTCATACACATTGTCTTCTCCAAATTAAGTTGCATATGCCATTTTTCACACCATGTATTTATCTTGTCCAAGTCGTCTTCAACTGCGCCGCGATCACTTTCGCAGTTTATTGCTCTATAAACGATGCAGTCATCTGCAAACATTCTCATCGACGATTGTACGCCCAGGGTGATGTCATTAATATACATTAAAGACAATAATGGGCCCAGTACTGACCCCTGAGGGACCCCGGACGTCACATTGGTAGTTGATGACAGTTCACCGTTCACGACGACGTACTGCTGCCTGGAATTTAAGTATTCTGCGATCCAGTTAATAACTTTCGGGTTAATTTTGTATTGGGTCATTTTCTGCAATAATAAATTATGGGGGACTAAATCGAACGCTTTTCTGAAATCCAAAAAAATGCAGTCAATACTGGTTCGGTTGTCCAGCGCGCATGCTACCTCATGGGTAAATTCAATTAACTGGGTCACACAGGAATGGTCCTTGCGAAAGCCATGTTGGCGTTCATTTAACAAGGAATTGGCTTCTAAGTGCTTCATTATTGATGAGTATAAGACGTGCTCTAAAATTTTGCAGGAAACGGCTGTTAACGATATAGGACGATAATTTGAAGCAATTTCTCGTGGTCCCGATTTGTGAATAGGTACAACAGCAGCCAATTTACAATCACTAGGTAAGGCACAATCGCGTAAAGATTTTTCGAAGATTATTACTAAGTACCGAGACACTATGTGCGCACAGGATTTCAAGAGAGCGTTAGGTAGTCCGTCAGGTCCAGAAGCTTTTGATACATCTAGGCGCTTTAGCAGGGTTTCAACTCCTTGGCTATAAAGTACAATATCGTCCAGCTGAGTCTCGCCCGGAGAAGGTACAGATAAGCGGTACGCGTTTGTCTGCGTACCTGGGACGGAAAAAACAGAGGTAAAATATGAATTAAAGCTCTCAGCTTTTTCAGCAGCACTTTCAATGACGACACCATTCTGTTTCAGAGCAGGGATTGAAACAGAGTCCGTTTTCTGTCCTTTCACATATTTCCATAGTTCCTTTTTATTTTGCTGAAGTCGTGATTGAAATGAGTGAAAATATGCAGTTTTCGCAGCTGTCGTAGCACCTTTTAATTGAGACGCAATTTCCTTAAGCTTACGAAAATTTTAAATAGACGGATTGCGCAAATGGTGGTGATAGGCCCTTTTCCGTTTCTGTGCTAAAGCATGTAACTGTTTTGTAAACCATGGCTTGCTTCTTTGACGCCTTTTAGATAGCAGCGAGGACGGAAGTGGGGAAAAAGCAGGTTGGTGAGCAAGCAATTGGCAACTACGGCATCGATTCTAGGAACGCAAGAGGAGAGTTGTTAGTAGAATTCGCGGAAAGGAATGGGCTCCGAATAATGAATACCTTCTTCAGGAAGCGCAGCAACAGGAAGTGGACCTGGAAAAGCCCTAATGGAGTAACAAGGAATGCAATAGATTTCATACTCTCTGCCGATCCGAGGGTAGTGCAGGATAGAAGTGTTAGGTAAGGTTAAGTGCAGTCACCAAAGGTTAGTGAGGTCTAGGATTACTCTCAATTTGAAGAAAGAGAGAGTGAAATTAGTCAAGAGGAAACAGGCCAACTTAGAGGCAGTAAGGGTAAAAGCAGACCAATTCAGGCTGGTACTTGCAAACAAATATGCAGCTTTAGAAAAGGAAGATAAAGACAACATAGAGGTAATGAATGAAACCGTAACTAGGTTTATCTGAGAAGCAGCAATTGAAGTGGGAGGTAGAGCACCAAGGCAACCAGTAGGTAAGCTCTCCCAAGAAACAAAGGACCTAATAAAGAAACGACAGAAGATGAAAATGTCGAACTAAAGAGATCAGATAGAATTCGCTGAACTGTCAAAACTAATCACCAAGAAAAAAGTAAGGGATATTCGAAATTATAACGTGGGAAAGATTGAGGAAGCTGTAAAATATGGACGCAGCATTAAATCAGTAAGAAGAAAGCTTGGCATAGGACCAGGCAAGATGTATGCACTGAAAGATAAGCATGGTAGTATCATCAGCAATTTCGATGACATAGTAAAAGCAGCGGAAGAATTCTATACTGACCTGTACAGTGCCCAAAACAGCCAAGCTGCTTTCATTCAAAATAGTGATGAATCGGATACAGAGGCTCCTTCTATAACTGGCGCTGAAGTTAGAAGGGCCTTGAAAGATAGGACCAGGGGAAAAGCTGCTGGAGAAGATGGAATAACAGTAGATTTAATCAAAGATTGAGGAGATATTATGCTTGAAAAGCTTGCGGCCCTTTATACGCAATGCCTCACAACTTCATGTGTACCAAAGAGCTGGAAGAACGCCAACATTATACTAATCCATAAGAAGGGAGACGATAAAGAACTGAAGAATTATAGACCCATTAGCTTGCTTTCAGTATTGTATAAAATATTCACCAAGATAACTTCCAATAGAATCAGGGCAACACTTGACTTCAGCCAACCAAGGGAACAGGCTGGCTTCAGGAAGGGATATTCTACGATGGATCATATCCATGTCATAAATCAGGTAATCGAGAAATCTACGGTGTACAATCAACCTCTCTGCATGGCTTTCATAGATTATGAAAAAGCATTTGATTAAGTAGAGATACCAGCAGTCATAGACGCATTGCGTAATCAAGGAGTACAGGAGGCATACGTGAATATCTTAGCAAACATCTACAAGGATTCCACAGCTACCTTGGTTCTCCACAAGAAAAGTAGAAAGTTACCTATCAAGAAAGGGGTCAGGCAAGGAGACACAATCTCTCCAATGCTATTCACTGCATGCTTAGAAGAAGTATTCAAGCTCTTAGACTGGGAAGGCTTAGGAGTGAGGATCAACGGCGAATATCTCAGCAACCTTCGGTTTGCAGATGACATTGTCCTATTCAGCAACAATGGAGACAAATTACAACAAATGATTGAGGACCTTAATCGAGAAAGTGTAAGAATTGGGTTGAAGATGAATATGCAAAAGACAAAGATAATGTTCAATAGCCTGGCAAGGGAACAAGAATTCAGGATCGCCAGTCAGCCTCTTGAGTCTGTAAAGGAGTACGTTTATCTAGGTCAATTACTCACAGGGGACCCTCATCACGAGAAAGAAATTTACAGAAGAATAAAATTGGGTTGGAGTGCATACGGCCGGCATTACCAAATCCTGACTGGGAGCTTACCACTTTCGTTGAAAAGAAAAGTGTACAATCATTGCATTCTACCGGTGCTAACATATGGGGCAGAAACTTGGAGGTTAACAAAGAAGCTCGAGAACAAGTTAAGGGCCGCACAAAGAGCGATGGAACGAAAAATCTTAGGACTAACGTTAAGAGACAGGAAGAGAGCGGTGTGGATCAGAGAACAAACGGGGATAGCCGATATTCTAGTTGACATTAAGCAGAAGAAATGGAGCGGGGCAGGCCATGTAATGCGTAGGATGGATAACCGGTGGACCATTAGGGTTACAGAATGGATACCAAGAGAAGGGAAGCGCAGTCGAGGTCGGCAGAAAACCAGATGGGATGATGAAGTTAGGAAATTTGCAGGCGCAAATTCGAATACGCTAGCGCAAGACAGGGGTAATTGGAGATCGCAGGGAGAGGCCTTCGTCCTGCAGTGAACATAAAATGATGATGATGATGATGATTAAGCCACAGTTAGGTTTCTGGCCCTCCGCAACGAGAACACGGCGAACTGATGTCCTATTCTGTCGTCTCTGAATAGGTCATACATTTGGCACCCATAGTTTTTTGTTGACCGGGGATGAACCACCAATCTGTGGTAGATGTGGTGAGAGGCTAACCGTCCTCCACGTTCTCCTGGAGTGTCGGGATGCCGAAGCAGATAGAAAAAAACATTTCCCTTTAGCTTACCGCTATCATGTCCCTCTGCATCCCAGTATGTTTCTTGGTGAGGAACCGCTGTTTAGCACCAAAGCAGTCCTCGCTTTCTTAAACGACGTGGTACTGCATGTTATAAGCCCAATAAATTCATAGCGCATCCTCTCTCCAGAGGATGCTGCTGTGATAGTAGTTTTGTATAAGCACATGCCTCCAGGCCCTTGTGTTTCAAGGGCTCTGTTTAGATAGTAGTGTTTCTTGACAATTTTATATCTGAATATCTTTTATATCATATAATCCTTTAGCAATGCATCTTTTATGTTCATAGTACACGTCACTAGTCATTGCCATTATCTTATTACATGTACATTTTACGCACTTTACAGCGACTATTTTAGGCCCCTTTACAGCCACGTCACATCTACTTCTTTGAATTCATCACTTCACTACGAAATAACACTGGCATGGCGCTCTTTGGCCAAACCTGGCCCTTGCGGCCTTCTTATGATATATATATATATATAGATTGTAGCGAAGAAGACAGACACTAGTGGGTTCAGCGCTACTAGATCTAAACGCTAGTGGGTCGAGCGCTCTCACTCAGCAACGGCTCTCGTGCTTTGATGCTGTAACTTCCCTGCCCGTCGTAGAGCACTGCACGGGCCGATTTTTTCAGCCCGGCCCCGTTTTTACGTTGGGCGGCCCGCCCGAACCCGATCAAAACTTTTATGGTGAGACTCGGGCCCGGCCCGGGCCCGGAAATAATCTATGTTAACCGCCCGGCCCGGCCCACCACCCCTTTACCTTAGGCCCGAGCCCGGCCCGAGCCCGGCTCGAAACTGGCCCGAACCCGGCCCGAGACTGAAAAATACATATTTTTCAGAGTTGAGACACCCGAGAATACCTCGCTTTACCTTTACGCGAGCCCGAGCCCGGCCCGAGCCCGTGCAGTGCTCTATCCGTCGACTAGCGCTGCTCCGAGCTCTTGGAAATAAACACCTTTAGAATTGGTGGAGGTGCTGGGTAACCTCAGACAATCATCCTGGAACTCCGGTCCCGCGCCCTACCATCTACCATGCCCCAAGACGCCTCCCAGCAAACGCTGGCCTTCAACTGAACCTAAAGAAGTGCCGATTTGCAGCGCCGCAGCTCACAATACTAGGTTACGTCATCTCGAAAGATGGAATCCTCCCTGATCCAGCCAAACTTCGTGCCGTCGCCGAATTCCCTAAGCCGACGTCCGTCAAAGAAGTACGCAGTATCGTAGGCATGTGTTCCTACTTCAGGCGCTTCATTCGCAATTTCGGCGCCGTTATATCGCCCCTGGCGTTGCTCCTTGGAAGCAACGGACCCCTCGATTCGTGGTCGTCCGAGTGCGACGAGGCGTTCACTAAGCTCCGTCGTTTGCTGACGTCTCCTCCCATTTTGCGCCACAACGATCCAACGGGACCTATTGAGGTCCACACAGATGCCAGCGGTGTTGGCCTCGGCGCTGTCCTAGCGCAGCGCAAAGAAGGGCTTCCTGAATATGTTGTGGAATATGCAAGCCGTACGCTTACTAAAGCCGAGACCAATTACAGCGTCAAGGAAAAAGAATGTCTGGCAATCACCAGGGCGCTTACTAAGTTCCGGCCCTATTTGTATGGTCGCCAATTTGATGTCGTCACGGATCACTATGCAATATGCTGGCTGTCGTCATTGAAGGATCCCTCAGGCCGTCTCTCCCGCTGGGCGCTTCGCTTACAGGATTAGGATATCCGCGTGCTGTACCGCAACGGACGCCAACATTCTGACGCCGACACCCTCTCACGCTCTCCCTAGCCTGATGACAATACCTGCTACTCACTATCCCAGCTCGCTGTTTCTTCAATCGACCTTGAGACTATCGCTTCCGAGCAGCGCAAGGACCCGTGGATTGCGTCGATTATAGACTTGCTTGCCGGCCCATCACCACAGTCAACCACTCACACGTTGCGTCGTCAGGCTCACCATTTCGCGGTTCGCGACAACCTGCTTCACCAACGCAGTTACACCGCAGACGGCCGCCAGTGGTTGCCAGTAGTTCCTCGCAGTCTGCGCTTCGAAATCTGCGCATCCTTTCACGCCGATGCACAGTGCGCACAATCGGGAGTTTTCAAAACCTACCAGCGCCTTCGACAGCGCTGCTACTGGCGAGGAATGCACAAGTACGTTCAACAGTTCATTCGCTCCTGCTCAGATGGCCAGCGCCGGAAATCTTCACCCCAGCTCTCGCCAGCTGGTCTGCAGCCTCTACCCTGTCCTACCCGGCTGTTCGGGCACGTTGGAATTGATTTGTATGGGCCACTTCCCTTGACGTCGGCTGGTAACCGCTGGACCATTGTAGCAGTAGATCACCTCACACAATACACCGAAACCGCCGCTCTCCCAGCTGCTACAGCGCGCGATGCTGCCTCATTCCTGCTTCGCCGATTCATCCTGCGGCATGGTCCACCTCAAGAACTGCTCAGCGATCGCGGACTCGTCTTCCTGTCGGAAATAGTTGAAGCGATGCTCAAGGAATGTCAAATTGTTCATCGTACGACTACGGCGTATCACCCTCAAAACGAATGGCCTCACAGACCGCTTCAACCGTACACTCGGCGACATGCTTTCAATGTACGTCACTTCCGACCACAGGAACTGGGACGCCATTCTGCCCTTCGTGACCTACGCGTATTATACCGCTACGCTACCGCTATTATATATATATATTCGCTAGTACCTCTTCACACCAAATCACTACCTTTTTCTACCACAACTGATGATCATGCTGCAGCCGCTGCTCTAAAGGACGCGATAAATCCCGTTTTGACGGCTGCCCAGAAAGAAGACCTTTTGGCCCTACTGCAAAGACACAGCGCCTTATTTGATGTTAACTCCAAACTTCTGGGGCGCACTTCTGTCGCAGTGCATCGCATTGAAACCGAAGGCAGTTCTAGTGTACGCCGCCGCGCGTATCGCGTGTCTTCCGCAGAACGGAAAATCATTGCGGACAACGTTGACGACATGCTTAAAAGCGACATCATTCGGCCATCGTCCAGTTCTTGGTCGTCTCCTGTTGTGTTGGTCCGCAAGAAAGACGGCTCTGTACGATTTTGCGTCGATTATCGAGCACCTAATAAGATCACGCGCAAAGACGTATAGCCGATGCCAAGAATCGACGATGCCACTGACTCCCTCCAGGGCGCTGAATATTTCTCAAGTCTCGACCTTCGATCCGGGTAATGGCAAATACCCATGCACGAAGCGGTCAAGGACAAGACAGCCTTTGCAACACCAGATGGACTTTACGAGTTCAACGTGATGCCCTTCGGTTTATGTAATGCTCCTGCAACGTTTGAATGCATGATCGACACAGTTTTACGCGGCCTTAAGTGGAAGACCTGTCTGTGTTATTTAGACGACATCGTTATTTTTTCTACAACTTTTCGTCAGCACCTTGAGCGTTTGGACGAAGTTTTCACATGCATTTCCAACGCTGGACTCCAACTCAACACAAAAAAATGCCATTTTGCCCGAAAGAACATCAAAGTGTTGGGGCACCTTATCAGCAAAGATGGCGTTCGACCAGATGCCGACAAGGTTGCTGCCGTGCTTCGCTTCCCTCGCCCCGAAAATCAAAAACAATTGAGAAGCTTCTTGGGCCTGGCATCCTACTTTTGCCGCTTCATCAGTCATTTTGCTGCCATGGCGTCATCGCAGCACAAGTTGCTGACGTCGGGATATGCTCTCACATGGACAGACGACTGCAAACTGTCTTTCCAAGCCCTCAAGCAAGCCTTGAAAACCGACCCTGTCCTCTGTCACTTCGATGAAAACGCACCAACTTGTTTGCACACCGACGCTAGTGGCCATGGGATCGGTGCTGTCCTTCTACAGCGTGATACCACTACACGAGAGAGAGTCGTTGCTTATGCCAGTCGCGCATTAACGGCTGCCGAGAAGAACTACTCGATAACAGAGCAGGAATGCCTCGCAGTAGTTTGGGCCATACAAAAGTTTCGACCATATCTTTATGGACGCCACTTCACAGTCATAACCGACCACCATGCCTTATGCTGGTTGTCGTCAATGAAAAATTTGTCTGGACGCCTGGGTCGCTGGGTGGTCCGATTACAAGAGTACGGTTTTGACGTTGTCTACAAGTCTGGGAAAAAGCATCAAGATGCCGACGCTTTGTCTCGCTGCCCCCTGCCACTATTATCTTCGAGCACGTCTCTCCATTGCTCGCCACTTGATAATGAGACTAAGTCTCTACTTACGTCATTACCTCTAGCGGTTACTGACACGGCATCTTCTAATCGCGGAACTCAGTTCGCCTCGTGTCAACGTTCTGATGCCTACTGCAGCAGCATCATTCAACGCCTGTGCGGTACTATTTCTGCACCAAATGCCCGATTACGTCGACAATTGCGACTATTTAACCTCGACAACGATGTGCTGCGCCGCTAAATTTACACCATCGACGGCCACCGCTGGGTACCTGTTGTTCCACGTTCGATGCGCACACAAATACTTGAAGCCTTTCACGACGACCCATCTGCTGGCCACTTGGGTTTCCTCAAAACATACCACCGCGTTAGGAGCCATTTCTTTTGGCCGGGCATGTCTACCTTTGTGCCCAAGTACGTCGCTTCTTGCGTCCAAAAGTCAACGGCGGAAACGGCGGACTTCACCTGCTGCTGGCCTTTTACAGCCCATTCCATGTCCCGAGACACCTTTTGCCATCGTTGGAATTGACCTGGTCGGACCTCTGCCCATAACACCAGCAGGTCATCGATGGATCGGGACAGCTGTCGACCACCTCAGACGGCACACTGAGACCGCACCTCTACACTCTAGTTCGGCCTCAGGCGTTGCCGGCTTCTTTCTGGATGTCATTGTGCTGCATCATGGTGCACCTCGTGTACTGTTGAGTGATCGCGGCAAGACTTTCATGTCACAAATGATCGAAGAAGTACTCAGAGCTTGTGGAACAATTCATAAGACGACATGCACATACCACCCTCAAACAAATGGCTTAACAGAGCGATTTCATCGCACGCTAACAGATATGATATCAATGTATATCGGGTCAAGCCACGACAACTGGGACAAACATTTACAGTTTGTGACGTTTGCTCACAACACTGCTATCCAACGAACTACAGGGTGCTCACCTTTCTACCTAGTGTACGGCCGTTCGCCGACATTCACCATCGACGCCGGCTTGTTAACTGCCCCAATTAACACCTCGCCCAGTATACCAGAACAGTTCGTCTCGCGACTTAACGAATGTCGTGACCGTGCTCGCTTCAACACAGAAGTTAGTCAACTAGACCGCAAGCAAAGTTACGACATCTCTCGTCGAGACGTCTCCTTTCGTCCTGGAGATGAAGTGCTCCTTTGGACGCCCATTCGCGCATACGGCTTGTGTGAGAAGTTTGAATCGCGCTTTCTTGGCCCCTACATTATTAATGAACAAACTTCCCCAGTGAACTATCGCGTTACTCCCATCGAGGTTTCTTCCGACCATCGTTATCGTGGTTCGGAGATCGTTCACGTTTCGCGTCTCAAACGATTCGTTCGGCGTCTCCCTCCGGGCTAAGTCGCGGCCTGGCTGGCCGCTTGCGCTCGCGGGGAAATTAGTGTGAGCATTATTCATACGTTTCATGTTCTCATCTGTACATACTCATCATCACCGTTTTGGGGCCTGGTAATGGGACTTTCGCTCGAGATAATACAGGAGAGTCTGGCTGCCTAAACCTTGTCTCGCAATATATATATATATGACGCGAGAAAGAGGTTGCGGACGGAGACAAACAAGGTCGCCCGAACACTGCTTTGAATCTTCGTCTTCCTCCACTTCCATCTACTATTACACCGTACCATCTTTGTGTGATTCGTCACACACACACAGACAAATATATATATATATATATATATATATATATATATATATGGCCACCTGGTGTTTTGAGCCAGCCAACAATCATCATTGGGTGCCCAGCAAGAACGGAGAAGACGACGAAGTCGAAGATCCCGCGCCAGCTGGAGTACCGTCCCCTTCGTGTCTGGCATTCTTCGTGTCTGGCTGCTGGTACTCTTGCTTGCGCTTGCCTTAGCGCGTGACAAACTGGTGGAGGTGCTGGGTAATCTAATCTATGCACTAAACCCCTCCGAGCAGCAGGAGCTCCAGTCCCGTACCGGTGGTTACGCCTGTACACCGCGCCAGCAGAAGGATCCGTGGACAAGCCCCTGAGTTTGGACTCCTCCCAGAGACAATGGCAGCTCCGACCACCCCAACCGGTATGGAAGGCCCTACGCCGATTCATTGTACGCTACTCAATCCGCGAACACCGAATCCCTTCCACGGTGCCATGCATGAGGATGTTGAAGATTGGCTGGTGCACTATGAACGTGTTGCCGCGTTCAACAAGTGGGACGATGCAGACAAACTGAAAAACGGATATTTCAGCCTTAACGATGGCGCACGTGTTTGGTATGAGAACCGTGCAGACACCCTAACTTCATGGGAAGAATTCAAACGCCGTCTTTTTGAGACGTATGCGAGCCCTGATCGCCGAGAACGAGCTGAGCGTGATCTCCAGTCCCGTATTCAAATGCCGAACGAAGGTGTCGCAATGTATGTTGAGGACATGACGCGTCTCTTTCGACGAGCTGACCCCAGCATGTCAGAAGAAAAGAAGGTGCGGTACCTGATGCGCGGAGTGAAAGAGCAGCTGTTCGGTGGTCTCGTACGCAGTCCTCCCAAGACTGTCAGAATTTCTTTCCGAGGCCGTCACCATGGAACAGACTCTTCGACAGCGGGCACCATCATACGAACGCCAAGTGAACGCTGCCTCACCTATGGACTTCTTCGGAGCTCTCGGGGGCCACGTCGATTTCTTCCGAGAGCTCATCCGTTCCGTAATCCGCGAAGAACTCCAGAAACTGTCGGTACCTTCTCAGCCGATGCTCAGCTCTTTGTCCAGCGTTGTCCGTGACGAAGTCCAGCATGCGCTAAGAGAACCACCCTTCAACACGGAAGCTCAACCGGTAAGAACTAACAGCCCCCGTGTGTCATATTCGCAAGCTTTGCGGCAACCTGCACCACCTTCATCCCCATTTCGCACCGCGTCCCCGGCCATACTACAGCCCGACCAAGCGGCCTCGTATTACCACGACAACCGACAGGAGGCCCCAAGAAAATCAGACGTGTGGCGGGCACCTGATCGCCGTCCCCTTTGCTTTCACTGTGGCGAAGCTGGGCATGTCTACCGACAGTGCTCATATCGAGAGCTCGGACTACGCGGATTCCCAGCAAACTCGCCGCGACTTAGGTTCGGCTGCGTCCTCCTGCAATTGAAGAATACGTTGCCCAGCAGCGCGGATCCTCATAAGCTCGACACCAGTCACGCTCCCCTTCGCCGCGGCGGTTTTCTCCGACTCGCCGTACATATTCGAGCGTGGTGCAGGGTCGGTCGCCCAGCCCGCGCCGGGAAAACTAACCACAGCGGCCTTCGCGAGGCCGCTCTGTCTGGACGTGCTCAAGGACCCCTGCTGACGCGTACGCGGATCGACGATACATCGACGACGACAGTACCTGCTGATTACGGAAGAAAAATTTCCTTGGACATTCATGTACTGCTCGACGGTCGTGAATTGACTGCTTTAGTGGACACTGGAGCGGATTATTCAATAATCAGCGAAAAACTGGCCACCCTTCTAAAGAAAGTGACGACGCCTTGGAATCGAACGCCAGTTCGTACAGCTGGCGGGCACATTGTCACACCACTCGGCATCTGCACGGCACGAATAGAGATTCGCGGCTCTACGTTTGTTGCCAGCTTGAGCATTCTCCCTCAGTGTTCTCGAGACCTAATCATCGGCATGGACTTTCTCAGGGAGCACGGACCTATCATCGACGTTCGCCAACGCCTCGTCACTTTCTCGACAAAGAGCGCCGCAGCGACGACCAACACCATCCACCCTCGAGCACCTCTTCGTGTTACCGACGACGCTGTCACGTTACCACCGCGTGCAAGTGTCGTGGTTCAAGTGGCATGTGACAGGCTCTTACACGGTGAAGCGGTCGCAGAAAGCAATCACTCGCTCCGGCTTTCTCAAGGTGTTTGCGTAGCAAGAAGCCTTATTGATCTTCATGATGGCCACTCTGACGTTCTTGTCAAAAAACTTCAGCTACGAACGTCGCCACCTTTTCCCCGGTACTGTCATCGCCTACGCCGACCCAATCGCCGATGTCACTGAATGTTTTGTTTCCGAGGCAATTGGCACTGCTGAAGCACCTTTAGGCAACGTCGACATTAGTCCAACGCTTCCTGAAGACAACAAACAACCCTTGCGCGAGCTGTTACTCGAGTTTCACTCTTGCTTTGCACGGTCGTTGAAGATACGTCAAACGGCGATTACGAAACACCGTATCATCCCCTATGACGACGCGCACCCCATACGGCAACAGCCTTATCGTGTTTCCCCAACCGAACATGCCATTCAAACGCAGGTGAAGGAAATGCTTCAAGACGGCGTAATACAGCCATCATGCAGCCCCTGGTCATCGCCAGTCGTGCTTGTTAAAAAGAAAGATGGCACGCTTCGGTTTTGTGTTGACTATCGGAAGCTCAACAACGTTACAAAGAAAGACGTGTACCCGTTGCCTCGTGTCGACGATTCTCTGGACAGGCTGAGGCGCGCGAAGTATTTCTCCTCTATCGATCTGAAAAGTGGCTACTGGCAAATTGAAGTAGATGAGCGGGACCACGAGAAAACTGCCTTTGTTACTCCGGACGGCCTTTACAAATTTCGAGTACTCCCTTTCGGCCTCTGTTCCGCTCCAGCCACATTCCAGCGAATGATGGATACCGTTCTCTCTGACCTCAAATGGAAAAGCTGCCTCGTCTATCTCGATGATGTCGTTGCCTTTCAGAATCTTTTGACGAGCACCTTCGACGCCTTCGGAATGTACTCGAAGCCATTCGATCGGCTGACCTTACCCTCAAGCCAGAGAAATGCCATTTTGTTTACGAGGAACTGAAGTTTCTCGGACACGTCGTGAGCGCGGCAGGTGTTCGGCCCGATCCCGAGAAGACTGCTGCCGTAGTTGCTTTTCCAGCTCCAACAGACAAGAAAAGTGTCAGACGATTTTTGAGCTTGTGCGCATATTATCGACGCTTCATTGAAAATTTTTCGAAGATTGCAGAGCCGCTATTTCGCCTTACGCGTGACGACGTGCCATTCCTCTGGACGGATGAACAACAGACCGCCTTTGCCGAGCTACAACGTCGATTGTCTTCTCCTCCCGTGCTTGGTCATTTCGATGAGGACGCCGACACAGAAGTACGCACTGACGCCAGCAATATCGGTCTCGGAGCTATCCTGGTGCAAAGGCAAGACGGGACTGAACGAGTTATAGCCTACGCGAGCCGCACTCTGTCACGCGCCGAGTCCAATTGTTCCACCACAGAGAAGGAGTGCCTCGCGGTAATTTGGGCTACTACAAAGTTTAGGCCGTATCTCTACGGTCGGCCATTTAAAGTTGTGACCGATCATCATGCTTTATGCTGGTTGGCCAACCTTCGAGAACCTTCTGGACGATTAGCACGTTGGAGTCTACGACTCCAGGAATTTAACATCACCATCGTATACAAGTCAGGCACAAAACATGAATATGCTGACACGCTATCACGAGCACCTGTTAAGTCTGAGAATCCTGACGAGGAAGATGACAGCGCCTTCCTGGGAGCCCTCAGCGGGCCGTATCTGCTCTCTAAACAGCGATCGGACACTGAGTTAAGGCCCATCATCGATCACTTAGAAGGCGGCATCGCGTCCATTCCTCCCTCGATTTCGCGACGGTTGTCGTCATTTTGCCTACGAGAGGGCATCTTATACAAAAGAAACACAGGTGCCGGCGACAAACCACATCTTCTAGTAGTGCCTCAAGCCCTTCGCGACGAAATTCTATTAGCCTGCCACGACGAGCCGACATCTGGTCACTTGGGCTACTCAAGGACTCTGGACAGGGTACGAAAACTGTACTACTGGCCTAGACTGACTGCTTGCGTCAAACGCTACGTGAAAGGATGTCGTGGATGCCAGCGCCGCAAGTCACCCCCCTTCAAGCCTGCAGGCCTTCTACAACCCATCGACCCACCGCGTACGCCGTTTGATCAAGTTGGAATGGACCTTCTTGGCCAATGTCCCTAGTCTTCCTCCGGCAATAAGTGGATCATTGTCGCAACCGATTACTTGACGCGTTACGCTGAGACGAAGGCACTACCACGCGGGACAGCATCTGAGGTTGCCCAGTTTTTTATGCATCACATTGTGCTTTGGCATGGCGCACCGTCATTCATCATCACTGACCGAGGGACCGCATTTACGGCGAAGCTCCTGGACGACATCTTCAAGTTGAGTTACACGAGTCATCGAAAGGCGACTGCATACCACCCTCAGACTAAAGGCTTGACAGAAAGACTAAACAAAACACTGGCAGACATGATATCTATGTACGTGGATGTGCAACACAAAACGTGGGACGAAATCCTGCCGTACGTAACGTTTGCGTACAACACTGCCACGCAGGAAACTACACGATTCGTGCCGTTTCGTCTCGTTTATGGTCGAGATGTCCAAACTATGCTAGACGCCATGATTCCGTATGACGACATCGATGAGCTCGACCAGTTAGCTCCTGACGTCGAGGAGTACATTCAGCGCGCCGAGTAAGCACGTCAACTGGCCCGTGTGCACATAAGACAGCAGCAGTCTACAGATGCAATAAGGTACAATCTCCACCATCGACAAGTTACCTATGAGCCCGGCGACCAAGTTTGGGTTTGGACCCCCATTAGACCGCGAGGCCTCAGCGAGAAACTCCTGAGCAAGTACTTCAGACCGTACACGGCGGCCGTTGCGGTACAGCACGCGGATATCGTAGTCCTGCATCGAGTAAGACAGCCAGAAGGGTCCTTCAAGGACGACAGCAAACATTGTACATGGTGGTCCGTGACGACGTCAAATGGACGGCCATATAAATAAGGTCGGAACTTAGAGCCCAGATGATGGCTAAGCAATCTTTTTCTGTCACACTGTAATTTGTCTCAGCTTTCGTAAGCGTGCGACTTGCATAGGCGACGACATATTCAGAAAACCCTTGTTTGCGTTGGGCAAGAACAGCGCCTAGGCCAACCCTGCTGGCATCTGTATGCACCTCAGTAGGAGCTGTCGGATCGTAGTGGCGCAAAATTAAGCAGATGACGCAGCTTTGTGAAGGCCTCGTCGCACTGGGACGACCACGAAGTGAGGGGCCCATTGCGTGTAAGCAGTTTCGTGAGGGGTAAGATGATGGCGGCGAAATCGCGAATAAAGCGTCTGAAGTAAGAACACAGACCTATGAAACTGCGCAATTCTTTGACGGATGTTGGCTTAGGGAATTCGGCGACGGCCCGAAGCTTGGCTGGATCGGGGAGTATCCCATCCTTGGATATGACGTAACCGAGGATCGTCAGCTGCCGAGCTGCAAATAGGCACTTCTTGAGGTTTAGTTCTAAGCCTGCGTTTGTTAAGCACGTCAAAACACACCGTAGGCGTTGAAGGTGCGTTGTGAAGTCCGGCGCAAAAAAACAACGTCATCAAGGTAGCACAAGCATGTGTGCCACTTCAAGCCACGCAGAACGGTGTCCATCATGCGCTCAAATGTTGCGGGCGCATTACAAAGACCAAATAGCATTACGTTAAATTCGTATAAGCCGCCGGGTGTTACAAAAGCTGTCTTTGGCCGATCGGCGTCAGCCATGGGTACTTGCCAATACCCTGAGCGCAGATCTAAAGATGAAAATAATTCTGCGCCTTGTAGACTGTCAATGGCGTCGTCTATGCGCGGGAGAGGGTAGACGTCCTTGTGTGTGATCTTGTTTAAGCGCCGGTAGTGGACACAGAACCGCACAGAACCATCTTTCTTCGTAACGAGGACCACAAGGGATGCCCATGGACTGTTGGGAGGTCGTATCACCTCGCGTAGAAGCCTGTCGTCGACTTGTTCGTTGATTACACGACGCTCTGCAGGAGATACACGATACGGGCGTTGCCGCAATGGCGGTTGCGAGTCAGTGTCGATGCGGTGAGTAACAGTTGATGTCCGGCCTAGGGAAGATTGCCCGACATCGAAAGAAGAACGAAATTCTTCCAAGAGGTACACAAGTTGAGATCGCTGGACCGGCGTAAGGTCATCGGCAATGGAAGAATCAAACACATCACTGGACGGTGCCTCACAGGCAGAAATAGCGGTGAGCGCATTAGAACTAGCGCAGTAATTATCATCGGGCACGTCCATAACTTGCACGTCTTCAATCGCTTCGACACTGCCTAGACATTCCCCTCGGAGCAACATGACAGGGTATGGGAACGGGTTGCAAACGAAAATGGTGCTGTAGCCCTGCTTGATGTCCAGTGTCGCAAAAGGTAGCAGCAGGCCTGTCCGAGTAAGGAAGCGGTCAGATGGAGACAGCAGCGCAACAGCGTCTGAGATTCCGCTGCAGTACATGGGCACGACTGTTGACGCGCGGGGAGGAACGTGGGTGTCGTCGTGGACAATTAGCTTGCTCGACAGGGAAGTATTGTCGGTGATCGGCAAGTCTAACAGTGGCGAGAGTTCGATCTCGGCCCGTGCGCAATTGATAACGGCATTGTGGCGCGAGAGGAAATCTCAGCCGAGGATAACGTCGTGAGAACACGAGGTGAGGATTATGAATTCTATGGCGTACAGAACGTCGTCGATAACAACACGAGCAGTGCAAGCCGCTAAGGGGTGGATATGCTGAGCACTGGCTGTGCAGAGCGACAGTCCAGAAAGGGGCGTCCTGACTTTCCGAAGTAGGCGGCAAAGCTTAGCGTCCATAACACATACGGCGGCTCCAGTGTCCACGAGTGCAGATGCGCGAACACCGTCAACAAACACTTCGATCACATTGGAAGGACTGCGTTGAGAACTTTAACGTTTCGACGGCGCCGCAGCCCTTGCCTCGTGGACTGCGACGATTAGTTTTCCTCGTCCCGAGTGACGGGACGGGGTCGCATCGGCGACACTGAGCGACGGCGTGGAGGTGGTGAACGGCGGGTAGTTGGCGTCGGGCGCGAAGTCGGTGACATAGCCGAATGGGATTCGTAAGATGGACGGTTGAACTGGCTTGTCACGGATGATGCGGCGCTAGGCGGCTGAGCGCGATAACAATAAGGAGCGACGTGACCGGCATAGCCGCACGCAAAGCATATCGGCCGGATGTCGGAAGTGCGCCATCGGTTCGCTGGGGCAGGTCCCATCCATGTAAGAGGTCGCGTTGTACTGGGCGGATGCTGGTATGACGGCATGGCGGGCTGCGGTCGGGGCCTAGCCGCAACGTCGCCATAACGGAGAGGCACACTCGGAGAGAGTGGTTGAGACCTCACGACGACTTCAGCGTAGCTAAGTGGTGCAGCCGTCGGAACATGTTGGGGCGTTGCGACGACATCGGCGTAGCTTAGCGGAGCGGCCTCAGGATGATGGTGATGCTGGTCTGGCAAGACCTCGGCGATTTCCTGCTCGATCGCGCGACGGAGCGTGGGCACAACATTCGTTGCGGGCTGTTGAACACGCGGTGGCTGAGCGAAGGTTAGCAAGGAGAGCTGGCGTGCAACTTCCTCCCGAACGAACGCTTTCACTTCTGTCAGCAGTGCTGTCTGGTCGGAGATGGTGGCCAAACCAGCAATGTGGCCGTGACGCGATGAAGGGCGACGCGTCAAGGAGCGCTGCCTTCGTAGCTCCTCGTAGCTTTGGCATAGTGTGACGATGTCGGTCACGGACTGAGGATTCTTCGCAAGCAGCATGTGGAACGCATCGTCTTCAATCCCTTTCACGACATTTCTTATTTTGTCGGATTCCGACATCGTCGCGTTGACTCGTCTGCACAAGTCCAGAACATCTTCGATGTAGCTGGTAAATGATTCACCCGGCTGCTGTGCACGTTCCCGCAAACGCGATTCCGCTCGGAGCTTGCGCACCGCAGGGCGACGAAACACCGCCACCAAAGAAGTCTTGAACGAGGACCACGTCGGAAAATCGGTCTCATGGTTGCTGCACCAGAGACTGGCGACACCCGCGAGATAGAAGATAACATTGCTTAGCTTTGCGGGGTCGTCCCATTTGTTGTGACGGCTGACCCTCTCATACGTTGTCAGCCAATCCTCCACGTCAGTTTCATCCGCGCCGCTGAAGATGGCAGGGTCCCTGTGGCGAGGCACACCAGAGCACATGACAGACTGAGGAGGCGCTTGCTGGGATGGCGTAGGTGGCGCTTGCTGGGACGCGTCTTCTGGCATGGTTGAGCGAAGGGTACGGGATCGAAGCTCCAGGATTCATGCTGAAGGCAGAAGCACTCTCCACCACTTGTAAAGGCGTTTATTAGGCACCAGCCTTTTGGACCGACCGTTAGTACAAGGCCCGAGATCTCAGAATGAGCGGCGTTTCTCGAGGAGAGTGCAGGAGGGATCGACCCACTAGACAGGGCTGGAGAGCATGACCCACTATGGCGGTCGTATCCTTCGCTACACATATAAATTCTGAAAAGCTCACTTGCAACTTTTTTGTGTGTTAAGGCATAGGGCAACTCACTACTGCTTCCCATTATTCTTCTTCATTATATTTTCAAGCGAGTTGAATATTCTGCCGTATTTTATTGCACAATTAGCCGAACTAATCAAATTGAGACTTTTGAGTGTTCATTGTTATTAGATAAGTGATTTAAGTCTATGCGGATGCTGCAAAATTTCTCAACATTGGTGAGAGGGATGTGGAAAACAAAACAGAAATGCAGAACATTGTATTCTCTCAGTAAAGTTTTGTTTTGAATGCTATTTCCACTCGTTACGTGGCTGAACCCGCGTGTTCACAGCCTTGTAAATGTTTTTTGTAGCACTAGAAGCGTTGTATGCGAATTTACGTGAATAAACAAGCATGTCATATTTTATTCTGACAGAAAAAAAAAACCTTCGTTGCTTACGTTGTACTTCCACTGTACTGAAACACAAGTATACAAAGTCCAAATTTGCATATATTTGGAAGCAAGGATGCCTAAATTGTCGAATAAAAAACTGACATCATTATAATGAAGCCGAATAAAGTAATAAAAACGGCATGTTCCGCGTGAAAATATGATGAGCGTTAGCATTCTGGGTCACCAATTACTGTTTAATGAAAAAATCTTCTAGTGGCCGTGTATTCTGGTATGCCTCAAAGCCAGTAGACTAGCGTATTTAAATTTACATTCGCGCCAAAATTATTAGCTCGAGTTTCATCACTACATCTGAATGTCATATATATGAGATTCAAATGCGAGATGAAATGGCTGGCCGCGGCGTGTACGGGAGTGTTCACCTATGCATTCGCTATAATGTGTTGCCGCACACTTTAAAGCACGAGCATGGGGATCAACCGATGTGCTTTTCTATAACTTCATCCCTAAATGTAAGCCGGATGATGATGATGATGTATGGTGTTTAATGGCGCACGGGCCAAGTATGGCCAAAGAGCGCCATGCCAGTGTTTGTGAGTTTGCAGTGGAGCAATGAATTCTGAGAACTAGATGAGGCGTGGCTGTAAAGTTGCCTAAAAATAATCGCTGTAAAGTGCGTCAAATATACATGTACTAAAATCATGGCAATGACTAATGAGGTGTACTATGAAATGGAGAATGCATTCAGAAAGAAGGATACTATATTTAAAATATTTAAAATGCAGTAATTGGCAAGAAGCACTACTGCCTAAACAGAGGCCTTGAACCACAAGGGCCTGGAGGCATGTGCTATAAAAAACTACTATCACAGCGGCATCCTCTGGAGAGAGGATGCGCTACGAACTAGTTGGGCTAATAACATGCAGGACGACATCGTTCAAAAATTTGACGACTGCTTTGGCATTAAAAAGCGGTTCTTCACCAAGAAACATAATGGGGTGAAGCGGGACATGATATTGGTGCGCTTGCGGAAAATATTTCTTTCGTTCTGTTTCGGCTTCCCGGCACTCCACGAGGACATGGAGGACGGTCAGCCTCTCACCACATCTACCATAGGTTGGTGGTTCATCCCCAGTAAGCAAAAAATTGTGGGTGCCATATGTATGTCCTATTCTGAGACGACAGAATAGGACATCAGTTCGTCGTGTTTTCGTTATGGGAGGCCAGAAACGTAACTGTGATTTAATGAAGTGAAGCTTATTATTTATTTCAGCATCTCACAAGCGTTGCCAGTGGCTTCGTAGTTTCTTTCGCAGGAATGGCTTCAAATCTGTTTCAGGAACAGCAGTTGTAGGGTTAATAGCCTGAGATGTAACAATGTGGCCATTTGATCTGCTCGAACATTACCCTCGATGCCTCTACGACCCGGCACCCAGCATATAATTACATGCCGGTTTGATATATACGCTCTGCATAGGATGGAATAGAGCTCAGTTAGTACAGGATTTTTGTGTTTGCAGAGTGACATCAGGGCTTTCACGACGCTTAGGGAGTCTGTAAATATGATTGCTTTTAAATGCGAATGCATTTCTTAGTCGGGGCATGTCAGGCGTCTGTCGGTGTCTGCGCGCCGGCAGGTGTTATCTCTCCACTCTCACTCCCTCACCCATAGCAACATCTGCGGGCGCGCGCGCTTATCCTCGCCCCTAGCAACCGGAGCATGTGCTGCGGGCGGAGTAGCGGAGAGTGAGTGGAGAGGAGGAGCGCGCTCTGACGTGTGAGGGCGCTCGCATCGCGGGAACTCGGCGGAGCTCCCGCGTGTATGGAGAGAGTGTAGGAGAGGGTAGGTGCAGTGCTTCGCCGCTGTTTCTCTCGCCGTTCGCTCTCTCTGCTCCCTGCGCCCCACTCTCCCGTTCGCTCGCTCGCGCGTATATATAAATGGAGTGAAGCACGCGCCTCACTATCGACCGTTCGCTGGCTGGGCGCCCCTCAAGGCGATGGCAGAAGTCGGTGAAGGCGAATGTCTGACGGCAACGGTACCCCTAGCAAGAAGTGTAATACAATCCAACCCGAGCATTACACCTCTCGCTGGAGGTGACGTCACTGCAGTAGCTTCAACGTCATCATCAACCGGAGGAGACGAAGCGGAAGACAAGGCTGCGAAGCGAAGAGCGCGTGATGCCGAACGCAAGCGAGCGAAGCGAGCTGCCGATACCGAACTCCATGCAACGTGGACGTGAGAACGAAGAGCGGCGAGTGGTTGGTGGAGTACATGCGGACAAAGTACTCTATGCAGTGTGCCTCCGCCCAGTCCGACAAGTGTCCGACTACCATTCACGGAAGTTGCATTGATCTCGCCTTTACCCGAAACTGTGATGTGCGCATGCTTCTCAAAGACCCTTTGACTGTACACTTTAGCGACCACAAGGCTGTGATTATGGCCGTCAGGTACAATGACAACACAAACAGGTGCTGATGAATGTGTAAATAAATGGTTACGGTACAAATCGTCGTCTCGTCATTAATTTACGCCATTAAAATTACTACGCCGAGTACTCTCGGCGCAAGAAATGCATTCGCATTTCCTAACGATTCCCTTCCGGGAGGAAGGGAATCGTTTTTTTGAAGTTTTTTTGAAGTTTTGAATTTTTTTGAAGTTTTGATTTCCTTATATGGTTCAAGGCCGACAATAGTGCATGGGCCTCAGCCGTAAAGATACTCGTTTCCGGGTGCAGTACACCGGATTGCGAGAAGGATAGGCCGACGGCTGCATATGACACGCCGGTATGTGACCTGGAAGCCTCTGTGTAAAACTCTGCGCATGAGTACTTGGATTGAAGCTCTAGGAAGTGCATTTTAATGTGTGCCTCTGGTGCGTTTTTCGTGACCTCTACAAATGATATATCGCAATCTATGAGTTGCCACTGCCACGGTGGTAACAGTTTTGCTGGATCCATAAGACAATGTTCAAGAACTGGAACACCCATTTCCTCACTGAGGTTCCTCACGCGCAAAGAGAAGGGCTTTCTCGCTGCCGGTCGATTATGGAAGAGTGTGGTAGCGGTCACGTCATTTAAATTTGAATAAGAAGGATGTTCAGTGTTCGCGCGTATGCTCAGAAAATACGTGAAACCGCTATATGAACGCTGCAGATGGAGTGACCACTGATTCGACTCTACATAGAGGCTCTGGATAGGAATTGTTCGGAAAGCACCGGTCGCGAGGCGGATACCCAGATGGTGAACGGGGACTTGGCGTTGCGGAATTATACACTATAGCTGCGTAATCGAGGCGTGAGCGGACAAGACTTTTATAGAGATTAAGCAGACACTTTCGATCACTACCCCAAGTCGTACGCGACAGAAGCTTTAAAAGGTTCATTATCTTCAGGCATTTTGCCCTCAGATACTTAATATGAGGAATAAATGTAAGCTTGGAATCTAAAATAATGCCTGGAAACTTATGCTCGCTGCTCACAGAGAGCGCATCTCCTTTGATTTCTATACTGGGGACAGGCGTTATGCCTCTCTTGTTTGTAAAGAGTACGCAAGTGCTCTTCTGGGCGCTGTAACGTGCCGTAGTTGGAGTGATAAGACTGATTACGACCGATTGTGTCGGGAAAGCACACGGGTTTATTTGTCCTACATCGCAGCCATCTTGGAAGCTCCCCTGCTCTCTACCAGGGTTGCCTTCCTACATTACAAAAGGTGCTATGCATGGACACTACGTCATCCCCTCAGGGAAGGAAAATTCAGTTTTGTTCAAACACATACTAGAAAAAGAAAAATGCACTTTTGTTCACACATAGTCTTTCAGGTGCTCAGGTCGTTGCCTTGTTCGTTGGGGGTACCGCTGTGAGGCGGTCTTGGTAGTTGCTGGTGGAGCTTCACCAGGAGTAGCTGTGCGGTGGCTTGGAGGGTCACAGTTACTTGGCACAGCTGCATCGTCCAGACCTGGCATGTCGGGCTGGTCCTGGTGTCGTTCCATTTGAACTGTGCTCGCATCTTTGAAGAAGCTAGAGTTGCGACAAATCGACACTCCATCTCTGGACGCTGTGATTTTGGAGCCAGTGACTTTGGTGATTGTGTATGGGTGGGGGTCATAGTAAGACGAGAACTTGCTTGACCTGTCTTGTTTGCAGAGGACTTGTCGTCCAACATGCAGCTGGTTGTGACTGGTGTGTCTCCGAGAATCAACGTACTGCTTGTTGTATGCTTTTCTTTGGGTGTCATTCTGTCTCGCCTCAGAGTGAGCTGAGTTCTGAGTATCAGCAACAAGTGTCGGTAGAAGATTCCTCATGGGTCTCCCAAATAGAAGTTCAAACGGAGACTTTTCTGTGGAACCATGGGGTGTGGACCTGTAAACCAGGAGGAATAACTGAAGCTCATTGGTCCAATCCAAGTGGCTGACACGACTTGCGAGTATCGACTTCTTGAGGGCGCGCATGAATCTTTCGGCTTCCCCGTTAGCCTCTGGCCACCGTGGAGTGATGCGGTGATGCTTGAATCCAAGCTCGCTAGCAAACTCTGCAAAACCCTCACTCTGAAAGGGTGGGCCATTGTCTGACTTTACAATTTCCGGACAGCCGAACTGAGCGAATATAGTGCGCAGTTGCTTGATGACTGTAGGTGCTGCAAGAGTGTGTAAGATGCTAACGACTGGGTACTTGGAGAAATCATCCACAACTACCATGGCATACTTGCCATCAGGGAAAGGGCCAGCAAAATCTAGCGACAGTTCTGTCCACGGGCCTTGAGGAAGCTACTGAATTGGCAAAGGGTCTCGATGGTGTACCGGTGTGTTAGTTTGGCATGCCAGGCAGCTCTTAACTGTCTGGTCTACTAGAGAGTCTATCCCTGGGAACCACACCTTCTCACGCAACAGCTGTTTTGTCGTGACAATGCCTTGGTGGCCTCGATGTGCAAGGTGCACCGTCTTTGTGTGAAGTTGTGCTGGCAGTACTATCCGCGTGCCTCTTAACACAAGGCCTTCTTTGGAGACTGACAGTTCTGTCGCAACGCGAGAGAAAGGCTGTAGAGTTGTGCTCTTCCAATGTTTGCCTTTCAGGGGTTGCTTTAGGGCTTGCTTGAGCGAGTTGATCACCGGGTCAGCTAACGTCGCCTCGGTTACCTCCTTTATGGTCATGGCACGAGGTAGGCTGTGAGACACGATGAAGTTCACATACTGCTCAGCGACAGACTCCATGCGCCGAAATGGTTCTGTGGAGCTTACTGGGTGGCGGGACAAGTAGTCAGATGGGTTGCTTGGACCACTAGTGTGTTGCACTTCAAAGGTGTATTGTTTAATTCGAAGTGCTAAACGCTCTAGCCGTGCTGAAGGCAGGGAGCGGGGGTTGCTGAGAACACTGACCAACGGCTTGTGGTCCGTTAGTAGGTGGAATGCTGTCCCATACAGGTAGATGTCAAAGTGTTCAATTCCCCACACTACAGCCAGCATTTCCCTTTGAATTTGAGAGGAGCGTGCCTCCACAGGAGAAAGGGCACGACTCCCATATGCTTCCACCCTGGTTTCGCTTCCGGATGTCTGCGTGAGAATAGCACCTAGGCCATGAGGAGCAGCATCTACAATGAGTGTGATGTCCTTTCCTGGGTCAAAGTAGGCAAGAGCTGTGGCCTTGGAAAGCTTTCTCTTCAGTTCGTCCAGGGCATCTTGCGGTATGTCTGTCCAACACCAGTCCTCTCCTTTGGCTGTGAGTTTCCTGAGTGGTTGGGTGAGGTGGGCCAGATTCGGTATGAACCGACCACAGTAGTTAACAAGACCAAGGAGAGATTTCACTTCACTGGCACTGGTGGGTGGTGAGGCACCGATTACTGCAGACACCTTAGTGGGGTCTGGTTGTACACCTTTGGTTGAGAACACATGCCCGAAAAAGGTAAGTTCCTGTTGGTAGAATTTGCATTTCTTGACGTTCAATGTGAGGCCACTTGCAAGTAGACATTCCAGTGTCGCCTTCAAAGCTTCATCATGCTCTTTCTCAGTGTTTCCATACACCAATATGTCATCGCATACGTTGAACACATAGGGGATGTTGGTTAGAACCTGACTGATGGTGTCCTGGAACACTTCGGCTGCTGAGCTGATTCCGAAGTTGAGTCTCTTGTATCGGAAGAGTCCAGCATGTGTAGAGAATGTGGTGATCACACGAGATGATGCATCAAGTTGTAATTGGTGGTATCTTTTTTTCAGATCAAGTTTAGAGAATAAGATGGATCCATTCAAAGCAACAAGGATGTCGTACGCTGTCGGTGTGACATGTCTCTCACGCTGGATGGCTTGGTTAGCACAGCGCAAGTCGACACACATTCGAATAGGCTCGGGGTCATGTGGTTTCGGTACTGTCACGATTGGAGATACCCAAGGGGTTGGTCCTTCAGTCTTTTGAATTATGCCGAGCGACTGTAGCCTTTCAAGCTCTTCTTCCAGTGGCTTTCGCATGGAGAAGGGGATGCGTCTGTGAGGTTGTGCTACTGGTTGAACAAGGGGGTCAACATGGAGGTTTACTTGGAAGTCCTTTAGACAGCCCACTCCCTTGAAAAGGTCTGGATAGGCCACTCTCGGATCCAGTCTGTTTGGCACCTCTCCCACACTGTACGTGATCTGGACTAGTCCTAGACGGGAAGCTGCAGAGAAACTAAGTAGTGGGGTACAGTCTCCGGACACAACATAGTTTCATGGCTGCTGCTGTTCTTGTAGGTGATGAGAACATCAAACTTTCTGAGTAGCGGTAAAGGAGAATTTGCGCCATAAGCAAATACTTTCTTGGACGTCTTGGACAGCGTTTCCGTGCTCAAACGCTTTTTCAAGCTATTCGAACCGATGACAGACACGGAAGCACCAGTGTCAATGGTAAAACGGACGGTCTCACCATCGAGTTTGAGATCCACCTGGGGAGAGGCCGTGATTGCGCGACAGTGAGAGGAAGTCATGAAAACGTGTTCATCACTATCAGGGCTGCTTTCCCGCACGACTGCATGCACGGTTTTGCGTGTTGAACGACACACACTAGCAAAGTGTCCAGTTTTGCGACAAGCATTACACTGTTTGCCAAGAGCGGGGCAACTGCAGCGTCCCTCACTATGAGGCCATGATTTTCCACAGTTGTAGCATGTTGCGTCTGTCCTTTGATGGCGCGGAGGTTCGCGAGGCCGTGATGGCGCTTTCCCGTGGTACTTCGGTTGACGAGGTCGCGAGGTGCGCTTGGAGTTCACAGCAAGTGCAGACGCTGACGCTGAGTTTTCTTTGTACTGCTGATGTTCTTGCTCGATCACGGAAATGTTGTGCTCGACCTCTTCAAACAACCTGCCTTGTTTGAGAATTCCTTGCAAGTCGAGGTCATGCTGCATGGCATACCAGCGTAGACTTGTTGACACTGTAGACAGGAGGATTTGATTCTTGATTTCGGTGTCGGCATCGGCGAAAGCACAGTGCTTAACTAGCTGTCGTAGTCTGGCGTAGAACGCGTCGAGTAATTCGTTTTCCATTTGCTTGGCTTGACGGAAGCGGTAAATCTCGAAGGTAGTGTTCACTCGGGGTGCAAAATAGCCATCGAGCTTCTTGCGCGCTGCGGTGTAGAGAGGCGTTGCATTGCTGGAGCCATCGGTGCTTGAAACGGTAGACGCAGTTGCGGCTGCGGGAGAATCAGGCAGCGAACAGTAAATGTCATAAACTTCTTCACCCACACAGTGTAGTAGTAGGGCCGTCTTCCGGGCGTCGGCTGTGATGCCGCAGGCTACGATGAAGTTTTCGAAGCGTTTCACCCACTTCAACCATTCGGTGCCGACGTTATTGGCGTCAGTGGCACGCGCGTCGAAGAAAGGAAACGAGGGAAGCATGCTGTGCGCCATACCGCAAAGTAGAAGTTCGGTCGATGTGTGCTGATAACTTCGTTCCGTTTAAAATAGTTGTTAGGCAGCCTTCACATAGTTCAGACGCATCCTCGTCGCCATTGTAACGTGCCGTAGGTGGGGTAATAAGACTGATTACGACCTATTGTGTCGGGAAAGCACACGGGTTTATTTGTGCTACATCGCAGCCATCTTGGAAGCTCCCCTGCTCTCTACCAGGGTTGCCTTCCTACATTACAAAAGGTGCTATGCATGGACTCTACATGCGCTTACTTTAAAACCGCCCTCATCTGCCCATTTGGACAATCTGTTTCTTCCGAGCTGCACTTGTCGTTCGCAGATGGCAATATTGCATGACTTGAAGGCTATCTGCTCATCGTCGATATAAACAGAATAAAACATAGTGCCTGGGATGACTGTGTGCAGGGAACTCATTTTTACAATAAATAGTGTGCAACTAAGCACGCCCCCTTGTGGCACACCGGTCTCTTGGGTGAATGACTTAGAAAAAGCGTTACCCACTCTTACGCGGAATGTGCGATTAGATAGCTAACTTTCGATTGTGTTTAACATGTTGCCACGGACACCCATCGCAGAGAGATCTCGGAGAATGCCGTAGCGCCATGTCGTGTCATAATCTTTTTCTAGGTCGAGGAACACTGAAAGACACAACTGCTTATGTATAAAAGCGTCTCTAATATAAGACTCAATGCGAACAAGGTGGTATGTTATGGACATACCTTCCCTGAAACCACATTGGAAGGGGTCTAGTAATTTGTTATTTTCCAGGAAACAGATTAGGCGCCTGTTGATCATTTTTTCAAATAGTTTGCACAGAGAGCTTGTTAGCGCTATTGGCCTCTAGTGGCTGGCTAGGGATGTGTCTTTGCCTTGTTTAAGCACGGGGATGACTATGGCCTCCTTCCACGAGGGCGGCATATACCCAGCCGACCACTTGGCATTGAAAAGAGACAGGAGTGTTTTCAGCGCTTGAGGATGCATGTGCTTAATCATTTCATACCTGACACGATCCCCGCCTGGCGCCGAGTTGTTGCAGCAAGTAAGAGAACCTTTAAGTTCAACTAGGCTGAATGGGCAGCTGTAATCTTCATTTTGTGAACATTTTCGATCAAGGGGCTTTCTCTCTGCGTGTTCTTTGAACCTGAGAAATGTTTGTACGTAATGGCACGGACTGGATACATGTTCAAAGTGTTCGCCCAGACAACCTGCCTGGTCTTCCAGGCTCTCACCTTGGGTACTGACTAAGGGTAATGGGTGTACCTCCCGGCCTTTCATTTTATTAACTCGATTCCACACTTTTGTCTCATCCGTGTAAGAATTTATACCAGAGATGTACTTCTCCCAACTCTCTCTTTCAGCACGTCGGCGTGTCCTTCTACCCTGGGATTTTATTTGCTTGAAACTAATCAAGTTTTCGGCAGTTGGAGAGTCGCGAAGTAGTCCCCAAGCTTTGTTTTGATTTTTTCCGTGCTTGTTTACATTCTTCATTCTACCACGGGATGCGACGTTTATTCGTAAGTCCGTTAGTTGGACGGATGCATTTCGTGGCAGCGTCAATTATAAAGCCTGTTATATACGTCACAGCGTCTTCTATATTAAAGGAGGCAATATCGTCCGTGCTTAAATATGTAAGTTCTCGGAAACGTTCCCAGTTAGCTGTCTCCACCTTCCATAGGGGAATGTGCGAGGAGCATCCATCTTGTTTTGTTAAGTTTAATATAATTGGGAAGTGGTCGCTCCCAAACCGGGTTCTTGATAACGGGCCACTCCAGGTACGGCATTAGTGTACTCGACGTGATACTTAAATCTATGGAGGAGTATGTATTATGCGCCACGCTGTAGTACGTTGGCTCTTTCTTATTGAGTATACATGCTCCTGAGGAAAAGAGAAAGTTTTCGATTAGGCGACCTCTCGGATCGCAACGAGAGTCTCCCCACAGTGTGTTGTGTGCGTTCAAATCTCCGACAACTATGTATGGAGCCGGAAGTTCATCTATGTAGTTTTGAAATTCAGTTTTATTAAGGTGATAACTGGGAGGGTGTATATAGAGCTGATAGTGACTAGCTTGTCAAACAGCACCCCTTGGACAGCAACTGCCTCTAGGGGCGTACGAAGCTTTATTTCCCGGCAGGCAACACCCCTGTCTACTATGATAGCTACTCCACCGGATGACGCGACAGTGTCCTCGCGGTCTTTGCGAAAAATAGCATATTGTCTAAGGAAATTTGTTTGTGTATGTTTGAGGTGTGTTTCTTGAACACACAGCACCCTGGGACTGAACTTGCGGAGGAGGTCTTTCACGTGGTCAAGATTTTGAAGGAGACCTCTGACGTTCCAATGAATTATTTGAGTGCCCATATTAAAAATAGTTTTGTGCTGTGTGTTTAAGGAAAGAAAGTTAGCTTACAGAACCCTTTAGAGGCCCTGTAATGTGGGGTTTCCCCTTTTTGGAGCGGTCGAGAGATTCTCGCCGCTCATTAGGCGCTGGCTGCGCCGTCTGGCTAGAAGATGTGTCCATCGGCTCTTGCGGCGCGCTAGACACCCGCTCTCGAGAGCGGTTGGTTCGCGTTGAAGGCCTCGTCTCAAGATACGAGACCCTTGAGGCCACCAGCCCGGAGGTCGATGGCCCCTTCTTGTGAGATGGCGGAGCAGCACTAGCTGCAGCCGCCGAGGGGGCAGATGGCGTCACCGCTGGCTCACTACGCATGTGCCAGACAGCCGCCGAAAGCCGTTGTGGCGCAGCCCCCTGACGCACCACTTCGGCAAAGCTGGTTTTTGGCAGGTAGGACAACTGCCGACGTGCCTCTTTGAAGGAAATGTTTTGTTTTACTTTAATTGTGACAATTTCGTTTTTTTTCAGGATGGACCGGACCGCGAGTATGCGGCGTGTTCACCATCACAGTTTACACAGTGGAGAGAGTTTTCACAAGATTCAAAAGTGTGTTCGTGTGCACTGCATTTCCCACAAGTTTGCCAACCTCGGCAGTTCTGTGAGCTGTGCCCAAATCGCTGGCACTTAAAACATCTCAGAGGATTTGGCACGTATGGCCTTACACGAAGTTTGATGTACCCGGCCTCGATGGACTCGGGCAGAACACTTGAATTGAAAGTGAGTATCAGGTGCTTAGTTTGGATTTATTTTCCGTCACGCCTCATTTTAATTCGCTTAATGTTGATAACATTCTGTTCACTGAAGCCCTCCAAGAGTTCAGCTTCAGTCAGTTCCAACAAATCGTCGTCTCAGACAACGCCGCGGGTGGTGTTCATGGTGCGGTGTTGAGTTACAGTTACTTGGATGTCCCCAAAGGACACTAGATTAGGCAGCTTGTCATATTGTTTCTGATCATGGAGCTCCAAGAGGAGATTACCACTGGCCATCCTCGATGCCTTATAACCTGGCCCAAGAGCCTCAGTTAGGGATTTAGAGACTTGAAAAGGAGAGATTGTTCGTACTTGTTTTCCTGCTTTTTTGGAGTGAATTACATGGAATCGTGGTAAGTTTTGTCTTTGTTGTCCAAAGAACTGGAACACGTCTTCGGTGCGCCCTCGTTTCAGACGGCGATCAGGGAGTGATGGGAAGGAACTAGCCATAAGGATATATGGATTTTTCGGCAGCAACGCCAGCCACCCACCACGGAGCCCAACAAGGCGACGCTGCAGGGCCTGTAAACACAGGTCCTGCAGACGCCAGCCGTACGTCACCACTATAACCGAATATGAAATAACCTAGGTTGGCTACTCACACAGGCTTAACCCTCGCTGCCAAGAAGATCGGAAGTAATATAGAAGAGAGTAGAAGACAGGAAAGATGAAAAGGCGAGAGAAAAACGAAGATTGGAGAGAGAGACAGGAAAAGGCAACTACCGATTTCCCCCGGGTGGGTCAGTCCGGGGGTTCCGTCTACGTGAAGCCGAGGTCAAAGGGGTGTGTTGCCTCCGCCGAGGGGCCTTAAATGTCCAAACACTCAGCGTTGGCTCAACCTCCAGGATCCCCTTTTCCCCGGACACGGCTAAACAGCGCAAGGGTAGACGCGGGAGGGTCCAACCCTCGTGTGCTTGGGTACGTGGTGGCGCAGCTCACCAAACGCCTGCTGACGCAGACGCCCCTGCGGGGAAATGTAAGCCAGAGTTCTGCCACTCCCGGTGGTTGTGGCCAGCCTGATCCCTCCCTATTTTCCTAACTGTCCGTTGTATGGTTTGTTCTCATACCAAATATTCTCATAATATTATGTGCGTGTTCGACTAGCAATGAAATGTTTATTTCTCTCACGGTTATTACAGTATAATGTAACCAGCAAGAAGGGATCCATGGGCAAAAACCTGCTTTGATGCAGCTTGAAGACCGCCCGGCGGCCGTTGATCACATGACAGTATCTTCACAATAATCGAGAACTCGACCTAGCTTCGTATAGGCAAAAGGGCTAACGGGTCGAACAGAACCGGGCTGGCCAACGCATTGTACTTTCGGGCTCGGGCCAGGCCCGGACCTGAAAGACCGGCCCGTGCAGTGCTGTACTTCAGATAGTCTGATGAGCAGATTCCCAAACATAGATAACTATGTGTACATAGTTATCTATGTTTAGGGGCATGCTATCAGTGACACACCATTGTTATACGTGCTTCAAGTCGGCCGCCAATAAAAACACTGCCTTATTAGATGCCCTTGCACACAGTACACAATCATCCAGAAAAATGGTATCTGTGTTTCGATAGCATCACACATATTGTTAATAAAAACAAAACAAAAAATTGGGCATAGGCATTTAAAAGTGCTTACGTGCGCGTAGGCGTAAGCGATATAGTCCCTTTGGTGAAATTTTTTTTCCACGGGTTCCGTGTCCGCGCAAGCTCTCCCCTGCTAGGGAGCCTACATGCAAGCACTCTTTTAGGAGGTGACAACTCCAAAATTTTGAGCGCTATTTACCGCCAAATTTGGTGAGTAGCCATTTTGATTCCCAATTTCGCTAGTAGTCGCGGCGAATTCCTGCATTCTTTTTGTCACGCTCTGATGTACCCATTTTGGCACGCGATCTAATAAATTTCTTTAATTTAGATTTGCACCAATGCGCACACGAAACCTGCATACATCTTTAATATACTAGTTGCCTTTTCCTTTTGTTTGAACACATCAAACTTTTTTTTCCATAGGATACAAAGCAACAAGTTATAAGGCACGGTGGCGTGCTCGTGGTAGTATTTTCTCACACCAAGAATGTTAACTGCATTAAACATTTTCCTTGCCTTCCACCTGTACACACTATATAAAGGGTGCTTTTCGAAGTGTGCTGTAATAAAAACTGTGCTTACAAGCCTCTTTAACTAAAACGTAGACGTGTCATGCACTGCTCTCAGACACGCTATGGTTCTCGGGCTGCTGAGGCCAAAGTTTATTTTAAATGTTGAATTAGTTTCACGGCACCAACGGATGCGGGAAACGTGGTCTGTCGGCTGGTCTTTTCGCCATTTTGATTCCCACACGCTATATTTGGCGGAAAATTTTACCCGCCAATTTAGCTGGCGGCGGCAAGTACCCTTACAAAGGTTGTCACCACCCTAAAACAGCGCTTGCATGTAGGCTCCCTATCCCCTGAGTTCTAACGGCGCCTCGGTGAGGCGAAATGAAAACGAGCCAAGCGTCTGAAGGCACTCGCTTGCCTTCAATTCATAACTGGAAGGAGCGCTCCGCGGCGTTCGATTGGACATTAATACATTTGACTTAATTTAGTTATTTTGTACACTCTTGACGTGACGCCACCCCCTACCCTTTCGCTGCGCCGTCATGTGCCTAACGACGCACGCACTAGGCCACACGTTTAGTCAGCCAGATGGCTTCGACGTGACGTGCGCAATGACGCGCGCACTAGGCCAATACCACCTAGATTAGTTATCTAGGTGATGTTGACTAGGCGCACCTTTAGTGAATCACAACCGTGGAGAACAAAGATACTTGTAGTTTTGCTCGTGCAGGATGTGCTTAACGAGATTTTAGGCCATTTCTAGGCCATGAGTATGAGATGTGTTGGCTGGTCTTGCACGTTTTCCGCTGATAGTATTTCTCTCGCATATACATGATGCAATAAATACCATGTAAGGAAAAAAAAACGCTATGGCGTCAGGGGAGCGCGCTCGACTCGCGACGCGAAGGCTCGGGTTCGATTCCCACTCAGGTCAAAACTTATGTATATTTATTTTTAAAGGGATTAATTTACCTTGTTTCCAGGAACCTCCCTGCTAAATTTGTCGTCAATTCGAGCATTTTTGACGCGTTTTTTACTCCTTGCCGTCCGCCTTTTTTGGTACCGTCTTTCGGTCACGCTGCCGACTACAACGTCGGATTTTTGCGAAATGGGGCATATAATGTTTTCGCATTAAAAAAAGAAAAAGAATCGCCCCCCCCCCCACGGAGCCTTGCGGCACACCAGACGTAGCAGCAACATCATCTGAGCTACTCCCATTCAAAACAGCTCCTCGACGTACTTACTTTACATGTTAGAGCCTGTATATTCTAAAGTATTTACGTGTTCATAATACCGCTAATCTTACCTGGTCAACCTATTACCGCTAATATCTCCTAGTATATCGACATTAGTAGCAATGCGGATCAAACGTTGGGATATTTGCTCCGGTACACTTATAGTGCCACCATCCTCTGTCAAGTAATTACTACAATAGAAAACACTAATAGGAACACAATTTGAGTATGCATACCATGTGTGAAATTCCATTATACTTATTACCTCATTAGAACTAAAAAAACTCTACTCGTTTTATATGTTCGACTTATGATCGAATAGCTAATCTAACCTAAAATAAAACTAAACTTTAATTTGTAACCCTTAACCTGATACAGTCGAACCCTGATATATCGAAACTGAAGGGGGATCACGAAAAGTTCGATATATAGGTAATTCGAGATATAAAATAACATACCCTGGGGCAAACAGTGGCTCACCGATTGGTGCGTCCGAGAGCCGCTAACTTACTGCATGCAACTCGGGGAAAAAAGCAAGCACATTTTATTTACCCGCAAAAAAAAATTGCTGGGTCACTTTCAACTTCATCGAAAAGTCCAAGCTGATTCTCTTCTTTAGACTTGTAGCTGCCATCGCTTGCGGAAAATAAACTCGTGAATAAGGCAGTCAACCCACACGACGACGCCTCGAAAATCGGTATGAAGGAATGTTGATGTTCGAGGTAGTATGCGGGCTAGCCGAACAGCTCGACGGGGCTCAACTGACTGCGCATTCTCTTCTCCATCCAGGTGCCAGAATACCTCAAAGGGCACAAAAAACTGCTCCATGAGGTGTTCTGCGTGGCGCCGCGTTCGATATATGGAATGTTATGGTGAACGGGCGTTTTATATACGCCTGCACCAGCCCGATACATTTGCATAGAATTTTCAAGGGGATTTCACAGCTGTTCGATATACCGAATAATTATAAGTTGGTTTGATATATCCGGGTACGACTGTATCCTCGTCACAACATATATCATATCGCATTGATAATCTGTACAAAATACGTGTCAGATTTAATCACATTAACTTGCCCAACCTCTTTCTGGCCTCGCACAGCCCTTGAATGGAATCGTCTCCCCAAAGAATTCCTAAAGAGTACTAATAAACGCAAGTTCCATGCAACATCAACTAGCGTACCTTGTGTAATCTGAATTTGTTAATTACTTACTATATTCCTTTTTAATTCCTTGTACTATCAGGTAATATGGTATAATTGTAAAACTTTCTTCCTGGTGCGTACTGAAGTTTTTTTCCACCTACCACCAGTTAAAATTATATGATTAGAAAGGTACTGTTTAATCATTGCATAATTTGTTTAGCCTGCTCAACCCAATCCCTTCCGTAATGCCTCCGAGCGCTGACGGCGCAAGGAAATAAATTATTAAACTATAAAAAGTATTTCCTGGATGAGGGTCGGTCACCTCCGGCAATGTTTCATCATCATCATGATTATCAGCCTATGTTTATGTCCATGGTAGGACGAAGGCCTCTCCCAGCTGTCTTCAAAGACCCCTGTCCGGCTACCTATAAAATATGTGCATTATTTAAAGCTACATTGTTTTACACTACATGGATAAACTCAGTTTTTCTTCTAAAATAACTAATCAGTTGTCGCTCTTAGCTGCTTATTTTGTCTGTGCATGAAAGTCTCTCATCGTCTTTGCTCAAATGACAACCGAATAAACGATCTCTTGAAACTTATATCGCAATGTTTAATAAGTTGCTATGTATTTTTGGACACACGGCATTTCCCCTACATGTGGAGAAGCCTGTTTAACTTTTAAATGATTCACAATTCGACTTAGTGATGTTTCGAACATATGTTTGATATAGAGAAATATGCATGACCAATAGGAACACATGTTGGAGGACAAAATCCTTATGAAAATTTGCTAAATAAAGTGTGTTTACCATCTGAACAGGATATTTCTACCCTGGAACAGATAGGAAATTGAAGTGAATCACATGCATCAAAGATTGCATTGCGAGTATTAATAAGTACAGTTAAAGTTTTCTTTCTTGCAATTTATTCTCAGCTTGAACGGCTCACCCTTACTGAAACGGGACGCTTTATTCTACCTACGCTTGGCTTTACTTACCATCAGCAACAGGGCCCCAGACAATCGATCCCGACTGTCATCCGTAGCTGGATTCACACAGACCCTATTCTTAGAAATATGCACCCTGAATATAACAGGGCCCGGCGCCAAGCTCGGGCCGGAGCAATCATAAAAGCCCTTGCTCATGTACCTGGCGTTACATTTGTTGATGCAGCCCAATATTCCCATGGCACACGATTTATGGCTGTCGCCACACGCGATGGAGTCCTACACCACGCCTCGAGCGTCACTACCCCCACTGCCGAAATGGCTGAAGAAGTGGCCATCGCCCTGGCCACTCTAGATCCCACCTGTCACACCATCGTGTGTGACTCTCGCTCAGCCGTCACTAACTTCAGCAAAGGCCGTATTTCTCCTCAAGCTCTTCGTATCCTCTGCCAGGCACCACACTCTAAAGAAAGTATGATCTCCCTGACATGGATCCCGGCCCACGCGGGCACTGTCCACCCACAGCTCCCCAACCTCAAGGAGGTCACCCACTCCATTGCGCGAGGACTTGTCAACCGCGCCGGAGACACTGGAGACGAGTTGGACACCAGGGACAATCTGACTACTTATAACGATCTCGTTAAGGCACTTTACCTTAGTCACCGAACCTTCCCCCCACCTCAACCCAAGTTCAGCCGGGCGCAGGCTACCAGCCTGCGTCTGCTACAAACAAATACGTACCCGTCACCCGCCCGCCTCCACCTTATATTCCCTGAAGTTTACAATACCCCCAACTGCCGGTGCTGTGGCACTCACCCGGCTATGCTTCCGCATATGCTGTGGGAGTGCCCAGCACAGTACACACACATTAACACCACGACCCTCTCGTCGAGGTTGCGTGAGGCTCTGCGGAGCTCCGCCCTCGACGACCAAACCTGGGGGACGTACCCGACATGCCCGTGAGGCGACAGCGAGGCCAGCCCTCGACGTCCCCTCATGGGAGGCTTAGGCCCGGCCATCTTAAAGCGCTGGTTCCGCAATAAAAGTTTATTCCTCCTCCTCCTTGCAATTTATGATTTATGACAGTTGATGCGATGACTTCAATTTTCTGTTTTACGTTTAGGCTACTGACACTGTAAAAAATATATTTTTTGCCATTACACGGTATACAGGCAGCAGAGTGCGGCTCACCAACGCATCGGGATAATGAGGTTTAATTATTTGTGGATACATTTCTAGCTGTGAGCCCCTTTCTCGCAATTATGTGTCTTGGTTCAGAGCGCGTGTGCTGAAAGTGGACTGATTTTCCACGCTTTCCGTGCATCTACCGAAGTGACTGCGAAAGCGTTTCGCTGTTTAAAGGTTTAAGCCTTTCAATGCCATGCGCCTGAAATATACACTAAGAACACGCTCGTCCGGAAACAGAAAGGCCGCAAGCATCATGCCAAGTTCGGGATTACCCTTCTGCGGGTTAGTCGCGTCCTTGAGAAAAAAGAAAATAACCGCGCAGTGACAAGTAATTTTTAACGGCGGGTTGTCGCTCTTATCGTTATCATAAATGACGACTTGCTCCAAAGTACCGCGCTTTGTCGGGAGGCTGTGATGGTTCATTCTTTAGAAAGGGTATTTATTTTTCTTACGCAACGTAACTTACGTCATCGGGGCAGATTTAAAAATATAAAGGTCATGACTCAGGCGGTGGTACCTAGGTGAAATGAACGTCCGAGAAAGATGGACTTCTACAGTCACTTTCTTTTGGAAGCGCTGATAACGTTGCAGTTTTAACCACAATGGGACTTCGTACACGGTATTTTTTCCAACAGCTTAACAGAAGGCTAATCAGTCCTGATATTATTAAACTTATAACTTTTTAGCAGAGACACTCTCAGATGACTTCAATATGTATACAATAAAGGGCTCTGTAATTTCCAGCGTGACTTAACGTAGGTACGTTGGCGTACTTCATGTAATAATCCCAGTTAGCCTACTGACATATACCGCATTACTAATCACACCTACCATGGCCTCGGCTACATCCCAAGAAGCAATTGCCTACCTCTTCTCTTTGCTAAAGACTCGGTAGGCGTGAGAGAAGCCAAAATTCGAATAGGAATGCGCAGTATGGAATTAGTATGGAACCTTCAGCGATATAGAACGTATGCATTACACTCGAGTCTGTCCAGAATCGGACAGTAACATTCATTTACTCTGACTATACTTTCATCATCAGCGTTAATAAACAAAAAGGATGCTGAGATTCTATCGCTAGGTTTGCGTCGTGAAGTCGCCTGACCTTGCACAAGTTCTACAATTATACGCTACAATATTCCATCATCAAGAACTCGGCGCTTGTCTTTACGTATAAGCCAAAAAGCAGCATCCCCTTCAGAACGTACAGTCAATGTCAAAAGCTTTCGGAGGCGGAATCTGAAAAAAAAAAATATTTACATTTCTACGCCTTAGGAACGCATCGTGGTATTCGGATTTACAGCGTATATTGGTCTAAAGTAAACGAAAGTTTTGCATAGTTTTTCTGGCTGCGGGCGTAGCTGCGTTGAAAATGACCTTAATCGCAGAACCTCGGCCGCGTAAATTTTTGATGGTGACTGTGTCATTGAACACCTGTTTTTTTTTATTCTGGACAGAATTCTTTAAAAGTAGTTCGTATCAACACTCTATGAAGAAATAAAATAATAACTTTCTTGCCGAGGTGGATTTCGAACCCACGTAACCCCGGTTCCAAGGCGAGCGTCGTAGCCACTATAGGCTATATACAGCCACTTTTTTTTACATTAGGCTATACATCCATGCCTGCAGGGCATGCATTTATGTGAACCATATGATTGCGTTCGACCGTCGTCGTCTTCGTCCACAGCTGGCGCGTTCGCACGCTCGTGCCCTGCGAGGTGAAGAGGTTTTGCGTGCTATGAGAGCGAGAGAGAGAGAGACGCATTCCCCGAGCGGGTCTGCTGCAACGCGTTGTCGGCATTACAACGCGGTGTCGGTGTTGCAAGTTGCGCTATGCAACGCGCAATGATGGCCTAAGTACGAGACGCGCGAAAATAAATTATCATCATCATGAGTAATAAGGTAAAAAGTGCGCACGCACTTCCGGAAAATGCTGGGCTACGATCGCCCAGCGTCGCTGTTTCAAGCATTGCGCGGCCGAGTGCAAGGTTATAAGTAGACAAAGTGGTAAATGGTGCTCAGTGGACGCTGGCGTGATCATGACAAAAACCACCGTACCGATACGGGTCATAAGCGATTCTAATAAAGTGCAAAAGAAGTTTAGAAGTACGTTCGCATGTTCACGAAACCAGCCAGCTATTTTTTAGGAAGAAGTTGGTACAGTAGAAAGAAACAAAACAAGAACCGTAACTAACTGACCTGCATTTAGGAATATACCATCTGGAAAAAAACCGCCAAACCAAGCAGTGACAAAGTGATAAAGAAATACCGTGGCGCAGCTGGCTTCGAACCTACGAACTCACGATCGTTGTATCAGTGATCTTGATCTGTGGTCGGTCCCAACACTCGGCTATCCCTTCGATTTTTTTCTTT